>NW_026015106.1:0-224450 GCF_020379485.1 Brassica napus
TCCTGGTTGATTAGATGACGAATAATTGTAATATTCCCAAAACAGGGAACTGGGGTAACCTTATTTGAAAGTGGGATAACTTCTTCATCCTAACTCCTATGAGATTTATTCAACTTCCTGGTGATTTCCACTACTTTATGTATCCAAATCAGCTTCTTACATCGCGATTCATCCTGGTTTGATTAGAATGACGAAGAAGTTGTAATATTCCAAACAGGGAAACTGGGATCACCTTTTGAAAGTGGGATGGGATAACTTCTTCATCCTAACTCCTATGAGATTTATTCAACTTCCTGGTGAATCCACTACTTTATGTATCAAATCAGGTTCTTATTTCAAGATTCATCCTGGTTTGATTAGAATGACGAAGAAGTTGTCATATTCCCAAACAGGAAACTGGGATCACCTTATTTGAAAGTGGGATAACTTCTTCATCCTAACTCCTATGAGATTTATTCAACTTCCTGGTGATCTCCACTACTTTATGTATCCAAATGAAGGTTCTTACATCGCGATCATCCTGGTTTGATTTAATGACGAAGAAGTTGTCATATTCCCAAACAAGGAAACTGGGATCACCTTATTTGAAGTGGGATAACTTCTTCATCCTAACTCCTATGAGATTTATTCAACTTCCTGGTGATTCTCCACTACTTTATGTATCCAAATCAAGCTTTGTACATCGCGATTCATCCTGGTTTGATTAGAGAATGACGAAGAAGTTGTCATATTCCCAAACAGGGAAACTGGGATCACCTTATTTGAAAGTGGGATAACTTCTTCATCCTAACTCCTATGAGATTTATTCAACTTCCTGGTGATTCTCCACTACTTTATGTATAAATGAAGGTCTTACATCGCGATTCATCCTGGTTTGATTAGAATGACGAAGAAGTTGTCATATTCCCAAACAGGGAAACTGGGATCACCTTATTTGAAAGTGGGATAACTTCTTCATCCTAACTCCTATGAGATTTATTCAACTTCCTGGTGATTCTCCACTACTTTATGTATCCAAATGAAGGTTCTTACATCGCGATTCATCCTGGTTTGATTAGAATGACGAAGAAGTTGTCATATTCCAAACAAGGAAACTGGGATCACTTATTTGAAAGTGGGATAACTTCTTCATCCTAACTCCTATGAGATTTATTCAACTTCCTGGTGATTCTCCACTACTTTATGTATCCAAATCAAGCTTTGTACATCGCGAGATTCATCCTGGTTTGATTAGAATGACGAAGAAGTTGTCATATTCCAAACAGGGAAACTGGGATCACCTTATTGAAAGTGGGATAACTTCTTCATCCTAACTCCTATGAGATTTATTCAACTTCCTGGTGATTCTCCACTACTTTATGTATCCAAATGAAGGTTCTACATCGCGATTCATCTGGTTTGATTAGAATGACAAGAAGTTGTCATATTCCCAAACAGGGAAAACTGGGATCACCTTATTTGAAAGTGGGATAACTTCTTCATCCTAACTCCTATGAGATTTATTCAACTTCCTGGTGATTCTCACTACTTTATGTATCCAAATGAAGGTTCTTACATCGCGATTCATCCTGGTTTGATTAGAATGACGAAGAAGTTGTCATATTCCCAAACAGGGAAACTGGGATCACCTTATTTGAAAGTGGGATAACTTCTTCATCCTAACTCCTATGAGATTTATTCAACTTCCTGGTGATTCTCCACTACTTATGTATCCAAATCAAGCTTTGTACATCGCGATTCATCCTGGTTTGATTAGAATGACGAAGAAGTTGTCATATTCCCAAACAGGAAACTGGGATCACCTTATTTGAAAGTGGGATAACTTCTTCATCCTAACTCCTATGAGATTTATTCAACTTCCTGTGATTCTCCACTACTTTATGTATCCAAATCAAGCTTTGTACATCGCGATTCATCCTGGTTTGATTAGAATGACGAAGAAGTTGTCATATTCCCAAACAGGGAAACTGGGATCACCTTATTTGAAAGTGGGATAACTTCTTCATCCTAACTCCTATGAGATTTATTCAACTTCCTGGTGATTCTCCACTACTTTATGTATCCAAATGAAGGTTCTTACATCGCGATTCATCCTGGTTTGATTAGAATGACGAAGAAGTTGTCATATTCCCAAACAGGGAAAACTGGGATCACCTTATTTGAAAGTGGATAACTTCTTCATCCTAACTCCCTAGATTTATTCAACTTCCTGGTGATTCTCCACTACTTTATGTATCCAAATGAGGTTCTTACATCGCGATCCATCCTGGTTTGATTAGAATGACGAAGAAGTTGTCATATTCCCAAACAAGGAAACTGGGATCACCTTATTTGAAAGTGGGATAACTTCTTCATCCTAACTCCTATGAGATTTATTCAACTTCCTGGTGATTCTCCACTACTTATGTATCAAATCAAGCTTTTACATCGCGATTCATCCTGGTTTGATTAGAATGACGAAGAAGTTGTCATATTCCCAAACAGGGAAACTGGGATCACCTTATTTGAAAGTGGGATAACTTCTTCATCCTAACTCCTATGAGATTTATTCAACTTCCTGGTGATTCTCCACTACTTTATGTATCCAAATCAAGCTTTGTACATCGCGATTCATCCTGGTTTGATTAGAATGTCGAAGAAGTGTCATATTCCCAAACAGGGAAACTGGGATCACCTATTTGAAAGTGGGATAACTTCTTCATCCTAACTCCTATGAGATTTATTCAACTTCCTGGTGATTCTCCACTACTTTATGTATCCAAATGAAGGTTCTTACATCGCGATTCATCCTGGTTTGATTAGAAAGACGAAGAAGTTGTCATATTCCCAAACAGGAAACTGGGATCACCTTATTTGAAAGTGGGATAACTTCTTCATCCTAACTCCTATGAGATTTATTCAACTTCCTGGTGATTCTCCACTACTTTATGTATCCAAATCAAGCTTTGTACATCGCGATTCATCCTGGTTTGATTAGAATGTCGAAGAAGTTGTCATATTCCCAAACAGGAAAACTGGGATCACCTTATTTGAAAGTGGGATGGGATACTTCTTCATCCTAACTCCTATGAGATTTATTCAACTTCCTGGTGATTCTCCACTACTTTATGTATCCAAATGAAGGTTCTTACAACGCGATTCATCCTGGTTTGATTAGAAAGACGAAGAAGTTGTCATATTCCCAAACAGGAAAACTGGGATCACCTTATTTGAAAGTGGGATAACTTCTTCATCCTAACTCCTATGAGATTTATTCAACTTCCTGGTGATTCTCCACTACTTTATGTATCCAAATAAATGAAGGTTCTACATCGCGATTCATCCTGGTTTGATTAGAATGACGAAGAAGTTGTAATATTTCCAAACAGGAAACTGGGAAACTGGGATCACTTATTTGAAAGTGGGATAACTTCTTCATCCTAACTCCTATGAGATTTATTAACTTCCTGGTGAATTACACAACTTTATGTATCCAAATGAAGGTTCTTATTTCAAGATCCATCCTGGTTTGATTAGAGACGAAGAGAAGTTGTCATATTCCCAAACGAGGAAATGGGATCACCTTATTTGAAAGTGGGATACTTTTTCATCCTAACTCCTATTATAAGTTTAGAGTATAAAGAGTAATCTGAGAGTTTAGGAGAGATTAGAGAAGTATTAGAGATGATTTAGAGTAGAATCTGAGATCAAGAGATTAAGAGAAAAGCCATGGAGGCTAAGGATAATCTGAACTGTCTAATCTTTATTAAGAGATGAGGTTACATATATATAGTCTGAGCACAAGGGTTTCGAAACCTAATGAGAGACCATAAGCATGTGAAGTCAATAGGTAAAGGCTGGCTGAGTTTGAATCTGTCCAATGAAGGCTCTCACACGTTTGATGCCTTTGGGATCTTGGCTAAAGTAGCTTTTGCCTTTCCAGCTGTGACAGCCTGTCAAGGCGCCTCTTATCTACTTCCTCAACGGTCTGATGGATCAGATAAGCTCCCAAGACTTACTCCAAGCTCCTTCATCGGATGAGTTACTCGGGTAACTTATAGTTACCATCATGTACGGCCTTGTACGGATGGTACGGCCTGTACGGTCCACTCTCCTAAAGCCATCCTAACCCCTTCATGCCTCATCCTCTCACAATCTCTAATCCCTCATGCTCTTCTTATTCATAATCATCTCAACACTCCCCCTCAAGCTTGGCTTTGTGAAAGCCTAAGCTTGGACAGCCATGAGATCTTCCTCATTAAAAACCTCACCAAGGAAAACCCATTGGGACAAAACCTTGATGAGGGAAAAAGAGTAAAGACCTCATGACTTAGAGGATTAGCTCCTTCCTTCCCAAGATCTATGAGTCCCAATCTGATATGAATGGACTCCATAGTCTTCTGTCTTGCTGCCTTAGTGAACACATCAGCCAACTGATCTTCACTCCTAGTGTAGCATGGCAAGATGACTCCTAGGACAATCATCTGCCTCACCTTGTGGCAATCAACCTCAATGTGCTTGGTTCTTTCATGGAACACCGAGTTGGAGGCTATGTGGATTGCGGCTTGGTTATCACAATGCATGGTCATTGGCGTGGCTTGATCAATCCCCAAATGCTTCAAAATGCCCTTGATCCATACTAGCTCGTTTGTAAGCTTCAGCATGGCTCTATACTCAGCTTCTGCACTTGAGCAAGATACCACCTTTGCTTCTTGCTCTTCCAAGTCACCAAGTTGCCTCCAATGAATGTGCAATAGCCGGTTGTTGATCTCCTGTCAGCTCTATCACCAGCCCAATCAGCATCACAGTATCCAACAACTTCTGTGCTTCCATTGCAGCCCATCCATACTCCTTGATCAGGTGAGCCATTGAGATACATCAAGATCCTCTCCACCATCCGCCAATGATGCTCCTTAGGCACCTGCATGTGTTGACTCACCTGATTCACAGCAAAACAAATGTCAGGCCTAGTTATGGTAAGATAAATCAATTTGCCAACTAGTTTTCTATAGAGTTTAGGATCCTGATAAGGTTTGCTGTCTTCAATCTCCCCCTCGTGGGACTTTGTAGCCATCCTCCATAGGCATCCTTGCTGTCTTGCCTCCATAAGCACCTGCACCTTTCAAAAGATCAAGTGTATACTTTCTTTGGGACATGAACAAACCCTCCTTGGATCTACATATCTCAATTCCAAGAAAGTATTTCATTTCTCCCAAGTCTTTAAACTATCAAACATGGATTTAAGGAACTCCTTGGTTGCTATGATACCTTCCTTATCACTCCCTGTGATAATGATATCATCAACATACACAAGAAGTGCAATCATACCTGAGGGAGTAGTTAGAGTGAAGAGAGTGTGATCTAGCTCAGACTTCTTGAAGCCTCGGCATTAAGAGTAGTGCTCAGCTTGTTATACCAAGCTCTTGGTGATTGCTTCAGCCCATAGATAGCTTTCTTCAGTCTCAACACATTCCCTTTCTTTACTAAGTGTTCCAAGCCCGGAGGTGGATGCATATACACTTCATCCTCAAGCTCTCCTTGTAGAAATGCATTATTCCATCCATTTGCCATAAGCCCCATCCAAGATTCACAGCCAAGCTTAATACAATTCGGATTGTGTGTAGCTTAGCCACTGGTGCAAAGGTCTCAATGTAATCTTCTCCATATGTTTGAGTAAAGCCTCTTGCAACCAGTCTTGACTTCTTCCTCTCAACCTGACCATCAGCCTTATACTTGATTGTGAATATCCATCTACTAGTCACAGCCTTCTTCCCTTTAGGTAACTCACTCTCATACCATGTATCATTCTTGATCATAGCTCCTGCCTCAGCTCCAACTGATTCCTTCCACTCCTTGTCTTGTATTGCCTCTTCATAGCTTCTTGGGATATAACCCTCATCCAGATTTACCATAAATGCGCAATGTGCTTTAGGATATTGAGCAAAGGAGCACACAGCTTGAGAAGGATGCTCCACTGCTTGGGCATTGTAGTACACTCTCGTGTTTACCCAAGAGGAAGGATCCTTCCTCACTCTTGTGCTTCTCCTCAATTCTGGTTGTTGAACTCTCACGGCTTGCTCTTGAGCATCTGGTTCTTCTTCTTCTTCTTCTACATCCTCAACTGATGCGTCTACTTCTCTTTGTTCCTGCTCACCTTGATTGTGAGAGCCTGAACTTATCTCCCTTTGTTCCTGATTCAAGCCGGCTCCATCTTGGCCTAAACTTGTCTCCAACCCTTCCTCATTCAAGCCGGCTCCTTCTTGGCCACTTTCTTGAACTTCAGGCTCATTTCCCCCCTCACAATCATGGTGAGAGTCTCCATGTTGTTCCCTTTGACCAGAGTTCTGATCCTGGGACATCTTGATTCCTAGCCCCTCTAGGATAATCCTTAACACCCCAGCCTTATCTGAGGTTAGATCTTTCAAGTCTTCTTGGTTCTTTTCTTCATAGTATCCTCTTTCTTCTACAAACTTCACATCCCTTGATACTAGAACTTTTCTTCCTTCTGGATCATAGCATTTGTATCCCTTCTGTGTTGTAGAGTAGCCTATGAATACAGCCTTTGTACTCCTTGCTTCCAACTTGCTCCTCATCTGTCCCGGAATCAACACATAGCACAAACACCCAAAGACTCTCAAGTGTTCTACTGACGGCTTGTGTTTATTCAAGACCTCAAATGGTGCCTGATCTTCAAGGATTTTGTAGGTGTCCGGTTGATCAAGTAGCAAGCGGTGGCCACAGCATCACTCCAAAACCTTTTGGGAACATTTGCTTGAAACATTAATGACCGAGCAGTCTCCATGAGATGTCGATTCTTCCTCTCAGCCACACCATTCTGTTGAGGTGTGTAAGGACAGCTTGTTTGATGAAGAATCCCATGATGAGCTAGATGATACTTGAATGCATGGCTAGTGTATTCTCCTCCATTATCTGATCTAAAATTTTAATCTTAGCATGATAATGGTTAGTCACATAAGCTTGAAAGTTTTTAAATGCATCAAGAACTCTATCTTTAGATGGGATTAAGGTTAACCAGGTGTATTTGGATTTTTCATCAATGAATGTGACAAAATACTTATGATTCTCCCTAGATAAACAAGGTGCAGTCCATACATCAGAATGAATCAAATCAAAGCATTTTTCATAAACAGTAGATGACCTTTGAAACACAGTTTTACAATGTTTGCCTAAAATGCAAGCTTCACAGTCTTTATTCTCAAAATTAACACCTGGCAACATCAAATTCAAGGCTCTACTATGAGGATGTCCTAGTCTAGCATGCCACAAAGCATTCTTATTCAAATTTGAAGTAGTAGTAAATAAACAGCTTGATTCAGAAACAGGAGCTAATTCTTCAAGCATGTAAAGATCCCCTTTAGTAACTCCTTTTCCAATCAACTGGCTGCTCTCAATATCCTGAAACTTCACATCATTAGGACTAAAGATAACATTGCAATGAAGATCAGTAGTACATTTCTTTACTGATAGTAAGTTTGATGTGAATTCTGGCATATAGAATGCTCTAGTATGTTTATTAAATAGTTTTAAGTTTCCTATTCCTCTAATAGGAATCTTATCTCCATTTGCAATCATCACATGTCCATTAGCAGGTTCAATATCTTTAATCAAACTAGTATCACTAATCATGTGATGAGATGCACCAGAATCAACTACTAATGCTTTAGTCATGTTATTAGCCATAAGACAAAGTGTACTAGATGACTTGAGAGAGTGATCAGTCCTAGCAAGACTAGTAATTCCATGCTTCTCAAGACTATTATCATCATTCTTAACTATCATTGATGCACCAAAGGAATAACCATAAGTGTTACCGTTTTCCTTAAGCATCTTGATGAGGGAGTCAATGTCTGATCTCCTAATGTAGTCTTGCTCCCCTCCTCGGTGATTTGGATTGCCTGCATATGCCACCAACGACCTGCCATCACTCTCCCTTCCTCCTTCATCATTGCTCTTTCCTGAGGTACCAGCACCGCTTGATCCTTCACTCACATTTGCCCTGGCATCCCTCTCCTTCAAGAACTTGGCCGGCTTTAGATGGGGGTGGAGTATCCAGCACTGGCTCTTCTTGTGACCATGCTTCTTGCAATGATCACAGCTCCCATTGAACTTCCTGTCTTCAAACTTGTTGTAACCGGCCTTGTTTGCTTGAGGAGCTTCATCAGAGTTGACTTGCGCAGCCTTATTTGCAAGTGACATCTCCCCTTTGCTTCCAAACAATCCAATAGACCCCTGCTCCTTCTGAATTTGAGAGCACACCTCCTCAAGGTCTGGTAGCTTATCCGCTCTCAACATGTGTTTAATCAGTGAGTTGTAAGCCGGATTCAAGGTAAGCAATAGTCCAAAGACCTTATCCTGCTCCCTCCTCTCATTAAGCAGCTCTGGATCGGTTGTGCTTGGCCTCAGCATCTCTAGCTCTGACCATAAGGACCGGAACCTCCCCAAATGCTTGGTGAATTCCATGTCATCTTGTACCAAGCCGTTTATGGCTTTCTTTACTTCAAACACTCGGTGAAGGTTTGAAACATTCCCATACACCTTCTTCAAGGTGTCCCATAGCTCCTTAGCTGACTCACAATAGCTGTAAGCCTCTAGGATCGCCGGCTCTAGAGAGGCATGAAGAACGGACATCACAAGCATGTCTTCTCGCTGCCACTTCTCTACGGCCGTTTCATTTGAGACCTCTTCCGAGTCTTCTCCCTGAGTAATGAGCTGTGGAGCTTCACCATCCGTAAGATGCTTCCACAAACCCTTACTTCCCACTGTGGTTCTCACCATCCGAGACCACACCAAATAGTTACTCCCCTTGAAAGTAACTGCCACCTTCATGTGCATGCTTATCCCTCCATCCATCTTCAACCTATGAGTTTTAAGAGTACTCAGGTTGTATGTGTGTATGAAGGTTCTTACAACGCGATTCATCCTGGTTTGATTAGAATGACGAATAAGTTGTAATATTCCCAAACAGGGAAACTGGGATCACCTTATTTGAAAGTGGGATAACTTCTTCATCCTAACTCCTATGAGATTTATTCAACTTCCTGGTGATTCTCCACTACTTTATGTATCCAAATGAAGGTTCTTACATCGCGATTCATCCTGGTTTGATTAGAATGACGAATAAGTTGTAATATTCCCAAACAGGGAAACTGGGATCACCTTATTTGAAAGTGGGATAACTTCTTCATCCTAACTCCTATGAGATTTATTCAACTTCCTGGTGAATCTACACAACTTTATGTATCCAAATGAAGGTTCTTATTTCAAGATCCATCCTGGTTTGATTAGAATGACGAAGAAGTTGTCATATTCCCAAACGAGGAAACTGGGATCACCTTATTTGAAAGTGGGATAACTTTTTCATCCTAACTCCTATGAGATTTATTCAACTTCCTGGTGATTCTCCACTACTTTATGTATCCAAATGAAGGTTCTTACATCGCGATTCATCCTTGTTTGATTATAATGACGTAGAAGTTGTCATATTCCCAAACAAGGAAACTGGGATCACCTTATTTGAAAGTGGGATAACTTCTTCATCCTAACTCCTATGAGATTTATTCAACTTCCTGGTGATTCTCCACTACTCTATGTATCTAAATCAAGCTTTGTACATCGCGATTCATCCTGGTTTGATTAGAATGTAGAAGAAGTTGTCATATTCCCAAACAGGGAAACTGGGATCACCTTATTTGAAAGTGGGATAACTTCTTCATCCTAACTCCTATGAGATTTATTCAACTTCCTAGTGATTCTCCACTACTTTATGTATCCAAATGAAGGTTCTTACATCGCGATTCATCCTGGTTTGATTAGAATGACGAAGAAGTTGTCATTTTCCCAAACAGGGAAACTGGGATCACCTTATTTGAAAGTGGGATAACTTCTCCATCCTAACTCCTATGAGATTTATTCAACTTCCTGGTGATTCTCCACTACTTTATGTATCCAAATGAAGGTTCTTACATCGCGATTCATCCTGGTTTGATTAGAATGACGAAGAAGTTGTCATATTCCCAAACAAGGAAACTGGGATCACCTTATTTGAAAGTGGGATAACTTCTTCATCCTAACTCCTATGAGATTTATTCAACTTCCTGGTGATTCTCCACTACTCTTTGTATCTAATCAAGCTTTGTACATCGCGATTTATCCTGGTTTGATTAGAATGTCGAAGAAGTTGTCATATTCCCAAACAGGGAAACTGGGATCACCTTATTTGAAAGTGGGATAACTTCTTCATCCTAACTCCTATGAGATTTATTCAACTTCTTAGTGATTCTCCACTACTTTATGTATCCAAATGAAGGTTCTTACATCGCGATTCATCCTGGTTTGATTAGAATGACAAGAAGTTGTCATATTCCCAAACAGGGAAACTGGGATCACCTTATTTGAAAGTGGGATAACTTCTTCATCCTAACTCCTATGAGATTTATTCAACTTCCTGGTGATTCTCCACTACTTTATGTATCCAAATGAAGGTTCTTACATCACGATTCATCCTGGTTTGATTAGAATGACGAAGAAGTTGTCATATTCCCAAACAGGGAAACTGGGATCACCTTATTTGAAAGTGGGATAACTTCTTCATCCTAACTCCTATGAGATTTATTCAACTTCCTGGTGATTCTCCACTACTCTATGTATCTAAATCAAGCTTTGTACATCGCGATTCATCCTGGTTTGATTAGAATGTCGAAGAAGTTGTCATATTCCCAAACAGGGAAACTGGGATCACCTTATTTGAAAGTGGATAACTTCTTCATCCTAACTCCTATAGATTTATTCAACTTCCTGGTGATTCTCCACTACTTTATGTATCCAAATCAAGCTTTGTACATCGCGATTCATCCTGGTTTGATTAGAATGACGAAGAAGTTGTCATATTCTCAAACAGGGAAACTGGGATCACCTTATTTGAAAGTGGGATAACTTCTTCATCCTAACTCCTATGAGATTTATTCAACTTCCTGGTGATTCTCCACTACTTTATGTATCCAAATGAAGGTTCTTACATCGCGATTCATCCTGGTTTGATTAGAATGACGAAGAAGTTGTAATATTCCCAAACAGGGAAACTGGGATCACCTTATTTGAAAGTGGGATAACTTCTTCATCCTAACTCCTATGAGATTTATTCAACTTCCTGGTGAATCTACACAACTTTATGTATCCAAATGAAGGTTCTTATATCAAGATCCATCCTGGTTTGATTAGAATGACGAAGAAGTTGTCATATTCCCAAACAAGGAAACTGGGATCACCTTATTTGAAAGTGGGATAACTTCTTCATCCTAACTCCTATGAGATTTATTAAACTTCCTGGTGATTCTCCACTACTCTATGTATCTAAATCAAGCTTTGTACATCGCGATTCATCCTGGTTTGATTAGAATGACGAAGAAGTTGTCATATTCCCAAACAGGGAAACTGGGATCACCTTATTTGAAAGTGGGATAACTTCTTCATCCTAACTCCTATGAGATTTATTCAACTTCCTGGTGATTCTCCACTACTCTGTGTATCTAAATCAAGCTTTGTACATCGCGATTCATCCTGGTTTGATTAGAATGTCGAAGAAGTTGTCATATTCCCAAACAGGGAAACTGGGATCACCTTATTTGAAAGTGGGATAACTTCTTCATCCTAACTCCTATGAGATTTATTCAACTTCCTGGTGATTCTCCACTACTTTATGTATCCAAATGAAGGTTCTTACAACGCGATTCATCCTGGTTTGATTAGAAAGACGAAAAAGTTGTAATATTCCCAAACAGGAAAACTGGGATCACCTTATTTGAAAGTGGGATAACTTCTTCATCCTAACTCCTATGAGATTTATTCAACTTCCTGGTGATTCTCCACTACTCTGTATCTAAATCAAGCTTTGTACATCGC
This sequence comes from Brassica napus, assembly GCF_020379485.1. Taxonomy (NCBI): domain Eukaryota; kingdom Viridiplantae; phylum Streptophyta; class Magnoliopsida; order Brassicales; family Brassicaceae; genus Brassica; species Brassica napus. The sequence goes on from NW_026015106.1 coordinate 11,899, forward strand.
GATTCATCCTGGTTTGATTAGAATGTCGAAGAAGTTGTCATATTCCCAAACAGGGAAACTGGGATCACCTTATTTGAAAGTGGGATAACTTCTTCATCCTAACTCCTATGAGATTTATTCAACTTCCTGGTGATTCTCCACTACTTTATGTATCCAAATGAAGGTTCTTACAACGCGATTCATCCTGGTTTGATTAGAAAGACGAATAAGTTGTAATATTCCCAAACAGGAAAACTGGGATCACCTTATTTGAAAGTGGGATAACTTCTTCATCCTAACTCCTATGAGATTTATTCAACTTCCTGGTGATTCTCCGCTACTTTATGTATCCAAATGAAGGTTCTTACATCGCGATTCATCCTGGTTTGATTAGAATGACGAATAAGTTGTAATATTCCCAAACAGGGAAACTGGGATCACCTTATTTGAAAGTGGGATAACTTCTTCATCCTAACTCCTATGAGATTTATTCAACTTCCTGGTGAATCTACACAACTTTATGTATCCAAATGAAGGTTCTTATTTCAAGATCCATCCTGGTTTGATTAGAATGACGAAGAAGTTGTCATATTCCCAAACGAGGAAACTGGGATCACCTTATTTGAAAGTGGGATAACTTTTTCATCCTAACTCCTATTATAAGTTTTAGAGTATAAAGAGTAATCTGAGAGTTTAGGAGAGATTAGAGAAGTATTAGAGATGATTTAGAGTAGAATCTGAGATCAAGAGATTAAGAGAAAAGCCATGGAGGCTAAGGATAATCTGAACTGTCTAATCTTTATTAAGAGATGAGGTTACATATATATAGTCTGAGCAACAAGGGTTTCGAAAACCTAATGAGAGACCATAAGCATGTGAAGTCAATAGGTAAAGGCTGGCTGAGTTTGAATCTGTCCAATGAAGGCTCTCACACGTTTGATGCCTTTGGGATCTTTGGCTAAAGTAGCTTTTGCCTTTCCAGCTGTGACAGCCTGTCAAGGCGCCTCTTATCTACTTCCTCAACGGTCTGATGGATCAGATAAGCTCCCAAGACTTTACCTCCAAGCTCCTTTCATCCGGATGAGTTACTCGGGTAACTTATAGTTACCATCATGTACGGCCTTGTACGGATGGTACGGCCTTGTACGGTCCACTCCTCCTAAAGCCATCCTAACCCCTTCATGCCTCATCCTTCTCACAATCTCTAATCCCTTCATGCTTCTTCTTATCTCATAACTCATCTCAACACTCCCCCTCAAGCTTGGCTTTGTGAAAGCCTAAGCTTGGACAGCCATGAGATCTTCCTCATTAAAAACCTCACCAAGGAAAACCCATTGGGACAAAACCTTGATGAGGGAAAAAGAGTAAAGACCTCATGACTTAGAGGATTAGCTCCTTCCCTTCCCAAGATCTATGAGTCCCAATCTGATATGAATGGACTCCATAGTCTTCTGTCTTGCTGCCTTAGTGAACACATCAGCCAACTGATCTTCACTCCTAGTGTAGCATGGCAAGATGACTCCTAGGACAATCATCTGCCTCACCTTGTGGCAATCAACCTCAATGTGCTTGGTTCTTTCATGGAACACCGAGTTGGAGGCTATGTGGATTGCGGCTTGGTTATCACAATGCATGGTCATTGGCTTGGCTTGATCAATCCCCAAATGCTTCAAATGCCCTTGATCCATACTAGCTCGTTTGTAAGCTTCAGCATGGCTCTATACTCAGCTTCTGCACTTGAGCAAGATACCACCTTTTGCTTCTTGCTCTTCCAAGTCACCAAGTTGCCTCCAATGAATGTGCAATAGCCGGTTGTTGATCTCCTGTCAGCTCTATCACCAGCCCAATCAGCATCACAGTATCCAACAACTTCTGTGCTTCCATTGCAGCCCATCCATACTCCTTGATCAGGTGAGCCATTGAGATACATCAAGATCCTCTCCACCATCCGCCAATGATGCTCCTTAGGCACTTGCATGTGTTGACTCACCTGATTCACAGCAAAACAAATGTCAGGCCTAGTTATGGTAAGATAAATCAATTTGCCAACTAGTTTTCTATAGAGTTTAGGATCCTGATAAGGTTTGCTGTCTTCAATCTCCCCCTCTCGTGGGACTTTGTAGCCATCCTCCATAGGCATCCTTGCTGTCTTGCCTCCATAAGCACCTGCACCTTTCAAAAGATCAAGTGTATACTTTCTTTGGGACATGAACAAACCCTCCTTGGATCTACATATCTCAATTCCAAGAAAGTATTTCATTTCTCCCAAGTCTTTAATCTCAAACATGGATTTAAGGAACTCCTTGGTTGCTATGATACCTTCCTTATCACTCCCTGTGATAATGATATCATCAACATACACAAGAAGTGCAATCATACCTGAGGGAGTAGTTAGAGTGAAGAGAGTGTGATCTAGCTCAGACTTCTTGAAGCCTCGGCCATTAAGAGTAGTGCTCAGCTTGTTATACCAAGCTCTTGGTGATTGCTTCAGCCCATAGATAGCTTTCTTCAGTCTCAACACATTCCCTTTCTTTACTAAGTGTTCCAAGCCCGGAGGTGGATGCATATACACTTCATCCTCAAGCTCTCCTTGTAGAAATGCATTCTTCACATCCATTTGCCATAAGCCCCATCCAAGATTCACAGCCAAGCTTAATACAATTCGGATTGTGTGTAGCTTAGCCACTGGTGCAAAGGTCTCAATGTAATCTTCTCCATATGTTTGAGTAAAGCCTCTTGCAACCAGTCTTGACTTCTTCCTCTCAACCTGACCATCAGCCTTATACTTGATTGTGAATATCCATCTACTAGTCACAGCCTTCTTCCCTTTAGGTAACTCACTCTCATACCATGTATCATTCTTGATCATAGCTCCTGCCTCAGCTCCAACTGATTCCTTCCACTCCTTGTCTTGTATTGCCTCTTCATAGCTTCTTGGGATATAACCCTCATCCAGATTTACCATAAATGCGCAATGTGCTTTAGGATATTGAGCAAAGGAGCACACAGCTTGAGAAGGATGCTCCACTGCTTGGGCATTGTAGTACACTCTCGTGTTTACCCAAGAGGAAGGATCCTTCCTCACTCTTGTGCTTCTCCTCAATTCTGGTTGTTGAACTCTCACGGCTTGCTCTTGAACATCTGTTCTTCTTCTTCTTCTTCTACATCCTCAACTGATGCTTCTACTTCTCTTTGTTCCTGCTCACCTTGATTGTGAGAGCCTGAACTTATCTCCCTTTGTTCCTGATTCAAGCCGGCTCCATCTTGGCCTAAACTTGTCTCCAACCCTTCCTCATTCAAGCCGGCTCCTTCTTGGCCACTTTCTTGAACTTCAGGCTCATTTCCCCCCTCACAATCATGGTGAGAGTCTCCATGTTGTTCCCTTTGACCAGAGTTCTGATCCTGGGACATCTTGATTCCTAGCCCCTCTAGGATAATCCTTAACACCCCAGCCTTATCTGAGGTTAGATCTTTCAAGTCTTCTTGGTTCTTTTCTTCATAGTATCCTCTTTCTTCTACAAACTTCACATCCCTTGATACTAGAACTTTTCTTCCTTCTGGATCATAGCATTTGTATCCCTTCTGTGTTGTAGAGTAGCCTATGAATACAGCCTTTGTACTCCTTGCTTCCAACTTGCTCCTCATCTGTCCCGGAATCAACACATAGCACAAACACCCAAAGACTCTCAAGTGTTCTACTGACGGCTTGTGTTTATTCAAGACCTCAAATGGTGCCTGATCTTCAAGGATTTTGTAGGTGTCCGGTTGATCAAGTAGCAAGCGGTGGCCACAGCATCACTCCAAAACCTTTTGGGAACATTTGCTTGAAACATTAATGACCGAGCAGTCTCCATGAGATGTCGATTCTTCCTCTCAGCCACACCATTCTGTTGAGGTGTGTAAGGACAGCTTGTTTGATGAAGAATCCCATGATGAGCTAGATGATACTTGAATGCATGGCTAGTGTATTCTCCTCCATTATCTGATCTAAAAATTTTAATCTTAGCATGATAATGGTTAGTCACATAAGCTTGAAAGTTTTTAAATGCATCAAGAACTCTATCTTTAGATGGGATTAAGGTTAACCAGGTGTATTTGGATTTTTCATCAATGAATGTGACAAAATACTTATGATTCTCCCTAGATAAACAAGGTGCAGTCCATACATCAGAATGAATCAAATCAAAGCATTTTTCATAAACAGTAGATGACCTTTGAAACACAGTTTTACAATGTTTGCCTAAAATGCAAGCTTCACAGTCTTTATTCTCAAAATTAACACCTGGCAACATCAAATTCAAGGCTCTACTATGAGGATGTCCTAGTCTAGCATGCCACAAAGCATTCTTATTCAAATTTGAAGTAGTAGTAAATAAACAGCTTGATTCAGAAACAGGAGCTAATTCTTCAAGCATGTAAAGATCCCCTTTAGTAACTCCTTTTCCAATCAACTGGCTGCTCTCAATATCCTGAAACTTCACATCATTAGGACTAAAGATAACATTGCAATGAAGATCAGTAGTACATTTCTTTACTGATAGTAAGTTTGATGTGAATTCTGGCATATAGAATGCTCTAGTATGTTTATTAAATAGTTTTAAGTTTCCTATTCCTCTAATAGGAATCTTATCTCCATTTGCAATCATCACATGTCCATTAGCAGGTTCAATATCTTTAATCAAACTAGTATCACTAATCATGTGATGAGATGCACCAGAATCAACTACTAATGCTTTAGTCATGTTATTAGCCATAAGACAAAGTGTACTAGATGACTTGAGAGAGTGATCAGTCCTAGCAAGACTAGTAATTCCATGCTTCTCAAGACTATTATCATCATTCTTAACTATCATTGATGCACCAAAGGAATAACCATAAGTGTTACCGTTTTCCTTAAGCATCTTGATGAGGGAGTCAATGTCTGATCTCCTAATGTAGTCTTGCTCCCCTCCTCGGTGATTTGGATTGCCTGCATATGCCACCAACGACCTGCCATCACTCTCCCTTCCTCCTTCATCATTGCTCTTTCCTGAGGTACCAGCACCGCTTGATCCTTCACTCACATTTGCCCTGGCATCCCTCTCCTTCAAGAACTTGGCCGGCTTTAGATGGGGGTGGAGTATCCAGCACTGGCTCTTCTTGTGACCATGCTTCTTGCAATGATCACAGCTCCCATTGAACTTCCTGTCTTCAAACTTGTTGTAACCGGCCTTGTTTGCTTGAGGAGCTTCATCAGAGTTGACTTGCGCAGCCTTATTTGCAAGTGACATCTCCCCTTTGCTTCCAAACAATCCAATAGACCCCTGCTCCTTCTGAATTTGAGAGCACACCTCCTCAAGGTCTGGTAGCTTATCCGCTCTCAACATGTGTTTAATCAGTGAGTTGTAAGCCGGATTCAAGGTAAGCAATAGTCCAAAGACCTTATCCTGCTCCCTCCTCTCATTAAGCAGCTCTGGATCGGTTGTGCTTGGCCTCAGCATCTCTAGCTCTGACCATAAGGACCGGAACCTCCCCAAATGCTTGGTGAATTCCATGTCATCTTGTACCAAGCCGTTTATGGCTTTCTTTACTTCAAACACTCGGTGAAGGTTTGAAACATTCCCATACACCTTCTTCAAGGTGTCCCATAGCTCCTTAGCTGACTCACAATAGCTGTAAGCCTCTAGGATCGCCGGCTCTAGAGAGGCATGAAGAACGGACATCACAAGCATGTCTTCTCGCTGCCACTTCTCTACGGCCGTTTCATTTGAGACCTCTTCCGAGTCTTCTCCCTGAGTAATGAGCTGTGGAGCTTCACCATCCGTAAGATGCTTCCACAAACCCTTACTTCCCACTGTGGTTCTCACCATCCGAGACCACACCAAATAGTTACTCCCCTTGAAAGTAACTGCCACCTTCATGTGCATGCTTATCCCTCCATCCATCTTCAACCTATGAGTTTTAAGAGTACTCAGGTTGTATGTGTGTATGAAACCCAAATGGGTAAAGAGAGGGAGCTTGGAAGCGATTTGAGAGAAAGGAAGTTTAATGAGTGTTTGTGTGTCTATGTGTTTAAGAGATTAGTAACAAGACTGAGAACGTGTATAGAGATTTGAGAGACTAGAGAGACTAAGAGAAAGTGTTTCAGATTAGAGAAGGAGAAGGGAAACCCCCTTACTCACTTAAGTGTTTACAATCACATATACAAGGCTTTTATATGCCTTTACATTATACTCATAAACCCTACATCCTAAGGCTGTAAATAAATGATAGATTGAATGGCTAGGATGAGAGTAGACTGGTCTTGATGCTAGCTGGAAAGTGTGGTCGTGCCTTGACTGAATGGAAGGTGGGATTGATCCGTTTTTGAATGAAAGGCTAAGATGGACTCGTGTGGAAAGGTGGCTGGAAAGGTAAAGTGCTTTTCTCTTTACAGCCTGTCTCTTGGACCACTCTGATCCTAAGGGATATTCCCTTTGTTTCCTTTAGCTCCCAACGGTCCTCATAGCCAAGATAAGCACGCCCAGACTTTGCACTTCTTCAACATTGCTTAAACCGGATGTGTGGGCGAGATGATTGGCAGTGCGGTCGATGGTATGGACCTCCTGTCCGTACCACTCGCCCTATATTTGCCCAACACTCTTTCTCACTTCTTTGGTCGATCTACCATCTCCTTTGGTTCACCCTTGGCCGTACCAGGCCGTACAAGGCCGCCCTATAATTGCACCTTGGACCATCTTCTCTCTAACTCCTCCAAAGCCTTCACATGATCAGTCTAAGTCTTTCCTAGACTTAACTTCACAAGATAACTACTTCAGAACACCTCTGAAGCTTGATTGAACTCTTCTTGACATCTTCTAGAGCTTGCCCTATTATTGTACAAGCTCCATCTTCTCTTCAGTTCAACACTCCCCCTCAAGCTTGACTTTAGGAGATCCTAAGCCAAGCTTGGAACTCTGAAGAGTCTCCCTCATTAAAAACCTTACAAGGAAAACCCATTGGGACAAAACCTTGCAAGGGAAAAAGAGTAGAGCTCTCCAAAGCCTAGGGATTGGCCAGTGAGCTCTTGTGCCTTAGAACCAATGTGGTTGGACACAAGAAGCTCTGGATCACGGCCTAACAGGTGCAGCAACTCTTCACAGCTTTGCACACACTTCACACTTCACACTTCAGCTTCACCTCTTCATGGAACCGGTTTGAAGTCTCCCCCTCTCAACTGACTTCTCAGCCATCTTAGAGAAGCTAGGACACGACCAGATCATCTTCAAAACACCAGTGAGGCTGATCAACACTTCACACACGGCTTGCCCTCTTTATAGAACTGGTTTGGATATCCCCTTCTCAACAGACTTCACAGCCACCTTAGAGAAGCTAGGAAATGACCAGGAACACCTTTAGTGAGGCTCAAGCAATGGTACCTGATACATTATCCCAAAGGTGCATCAGTACCTATCAAAAAACAAGACAATGAATATCCTGCATCACACTTGATGCACACAATCCCATAATTCAATCATGATCATCTTAAGTATCTTTTCAAGCACAAGCAATGAATAAGATGAATGAAAAAGATTGAAAAAAGAGTTTAAAAGTCTAAGGGAACTTCCCTTGTGTTTTTGTGAGTTTCCTAACTCGGCCAATGCACCATCTTCATGGCATCATCAACTTCTTGGAAAGGCAGAATGGATTCATCAGCTTCTCCTCAATCACCTCTCATTGAAGCCGCATTGATGGAGAGCCTTCTTCCTCACTCGCCAAGACTGCTCTGAACAGCCTTTTACCTAGACACGCCACTGACTTGGTCCGGTTGATGATCCTTTGTAGAAGCCTTTGCAAAGACTTGTTACTGACCATGGATCATATGCATTAAGACTCCCCCTCAAGCTTAGAACCGAGACTATAAGGAGCTAAGCTTGTGATGATCCTATGCATCTCCATGGTCTAATAACTATCATCTTTTATGATAGCTTTCTTCTTGTGAGTTTACTCTCTTCCTTAACCAGGAACTAGGGTGTTTGAATCACCATAGAGAGTCTCACAAGACACACCTCTCATTGCATAATGACCCATGCTACACTTCCTGTAGACTAAGGACTAGATATGTCCAATGGTATTATGCAATGGCCATCTCTCATTGCATATTCTATCACACTACACTTCCTGTAGTTTATCGACTAACATGTCCTAGTGATGATATGCAATGGCACAAGACCTTTGTCTTTACATTCTTGGTTGTTGGCGAGTTACATGTATCACCTTCCTTGTGTACCTAACACCACCACAACTCAATGCAAGATCAGATCATTCCATTGGGATCAACCCAAGATCATCCATCCTGTTTGATCACCAATGCCACAATAATATATGATACTTGAAACAAGCTAGACAATCAAGACAAGAATATGCAAAGACAATGTATGCTTTCAACAATACACTGATCCCTTTAGATTCAATTTAGTTTCAGTTATTATTTTTTTTTAAATGCAACAATAGATGAATGCATTAGATTACACACTAACCATATGAATGAACCAGATTCAATTCAAATGAACACAAGACTAGATGGTACTTATGCAATCAAGACAATAAGCGTGACTATGATTCAAGTAGCTTATGCTTATGCTCACTAGTTTTATCACAGCCAATGATTCAAGTAGCTTAGACATACTTCTAAATGCTTATAAGACATCACTGATGGATTTAACTATGGCATAACAACACTCAGAACTGGACAGAGTCAAGACAAGTAGATTTCAATCTCTAACAATGACAATGCAAGTTCTAGATACTACAATGACATCCTAGGTTATTATGATTATTAAGTTCTCTAAATGCAATGCAAGCTTACATCAGTACATTTGCAATTTAGGCTCATTTTTAAATGCATTACTACATGAATGCACAATCTTAAAACATCAGCTATATGAATGCAACAGGTTCAATCCATGATTAATATTAAAGTTATGCACAACAGTTTCAATCAGAACCAATGATGCAAGCAACTTAGACAATTTCTAATTGATGCAAGACTTTCATTGATGGATTAAACATAGACAATAGCATCAGATAACACTAGGATTGAACTTAGACAGTATGAGATATGCAAAATAACTTATCAATCATGATGCAAGTAGCAGAGACATTCTACTCAATTCTACAACACATTCATGATGATTCAAGTTTAAGACCACACCCAAGACAATGCAATAAACAGACCGTGAGTTTCTGGGACTCTAGACATTACTTATTATCAATAAGACAATGCAGTAACAACACAATTTCAGTGCAATTAGCCTAGACATTCTACTAGAAGCTATAAACTCTTAATGGAATTAGGGAAAGCACATAGTATAATCAGGAGATAAAACTATCAAGACATATTAAGGTAGATGAGATTAGGTTTACTCCCTTGGTTAAGATGATGAGGAGTGGTTCTCAACGTTACCACTTGAATCCTTACTTCTTCTTCTTCTCTTATTGCAATCACCCTTCTGAATTCACCACCATGATGGAATGCTTGTGGATGCTTCAGCTACTTCTTCAATCACCTCACAATAGAAGCCGCCTTGATAGAGTAGCCTTCTTCTTCACACAGCCAAGAGTGCTCTGTCTTAGTTTGAGCACCCTCTTGAATAGGCACGCCACTGCCTAGACCCGGTTGGCTTCTTCTTCTGGTACTTGCAATGTTGAGAAGAAGAACACTAGTGAGTTTTACAACCATCTGTGCTTCTCCCTTCTTGTAACACCTCTCCATTGTACACACAATGGGCATCTTCTTTCTCTTTCAACTTGGATTTGATGATGAACTAGGAACACCTTTTGTGAACCTGAAACATCACTCAAACTCTAGCAAAGATAAGACACAATTGCATTGGGATCAATCCTTGACTTCATCAAGTTTGATCACCAATGTCTCAAGCTTTATAACATTAGATAGAATCAAGACAATGTCAAGTTCTTATCTATGCAAGCAACCATTCTCTAAATACTAAACAAGACCTTATCAGATTCAAGTCAAGTTACTTAGGCACTCTTAAGAGCTTCTTTACTCAGTACTTAGACATGAATCTAATACTTCAATGTAAGACAGCCACAAGACTATATGCAACAGCTTTAAATTCGGTTTCACTCCATGTATGCAAGCAGATTTAATTAATCACAACAAGCATCACTATGAACCGGAGCTAAGCATACTAAACAATTTCAATACCCAAACAAGACTCTTAAAGTATCCTGGGACAGATTCTAAAGCAACTTCATTTTAGCAATCTTTTAAACAATCCTCAGGTTTCCAATCACATCACAACATCACAACCTGTTCATACACTCAAGCTTTATACAAGAGAAAGAGATTTCCTTACAGCCAAGGAACTAGTGTTAGTTCCTTGAAACTCCTTAGTACATGGGAAGATCCGAGCTGTTGGTGTCAACTCCTACATCTCCTTCTTTCATGGACCTTTCTCTTGAACCCACCATGCCTAAGACACCTCCTCTCTTCATTTTTGAGTCGCCATACCAAGTACAAGTTGAAAGCTTTCACCTTTCTTCTTGGACAGTGAATGGGAATGGCTTGGACATGCTTCCAATGGCCTTCTTTCTTCAGGACGACCATGAGAGAGTGGAGAACGACCAAGAACAGCTTCTGGACGCCATTGATGAGCACACCTTCTTCTTGAAGACGTTGAACAGCCAAATGAACATGAAGCTTCTTCTAGGTTTGGAAATGGCATGGGAGTGAGCTTTGAGCTTAGCGGAAGCTGGAACCAAGTTCTAATGAACCTGGCTCTGATACCATATGAGTTTTAAGAGTACTCAGGTTGTATGTGTGTATGAAACCCAAATGGGTAAAGAGAGGGAGCTTGGAAGCGATTTGAGAGAAAGGAAGTTTAATGAGTGTTTGTGTGTCTAAGTGTTTAAGAGATTAGTAACAAGACTGAGAACGTGTATAGAGATTTGAGAGACTAGAGAGACTAAGAGAAAGTGTTTCAGATTAGAGAAGGAGAAGGGAAACCCCCTTACTCACTTAAGTGTTTACAATCACATATACAAGGCTTTTATATGCCTTTACATTATACTCATAAACTCTACATCCTAAGGCTGTAAATAAATGATAGATTGAATGGCTAGGATGAGAGTAGACTGGTCTTGATGCTAGCTGGAAAGTGTGGTCGTGCCTTGACTGAATGGAAGGTGGGATTGATCCGTTTTTGAATGAAAGGCTAAGATGGACTCGTGTGGAAAGGTGGCTGGAAAGGTAAAGTGCTTTTCTCTTTACAGCCTGTCTCTTGGACCACTCTGATCCTAAGGGATATTCCCTTTGTTTCCTTTAGCTCCCAACGGTCCTCATAGCCAAGATAAGCACGCCCAGACTTTGCACTTCTTCAACATTGCTTAAACCGGATGTGTGGGCGAGATGATTGGCAGTGCGGTCGATGGTATGGACCTCCTGTCCGTACCACTCGCCCTATATTTGCCCAACACTCTTTCTCACTTCTTTGGTCGATCCACCATCTCCTTTGGTTCACCCTTGGCCGTACCAGGCCGTACAAGGCCGCCCTATAATTGCACCTTGGACCATCTTCTCTCTAACTCCTCCAAAGCCTTCACATGATCAGTCTAAGTCTTTTCTAGACTTAACTTCACAAGATAACTACTTCAGAACACCTCTGAAGCTTGATTGAACTCTTCTTGACATCTTCTAGAGCTTGCCCTATTATTGTACAAGCTCCATCTTCTCTTCAGTTCAACACAACCGCTTGTTCTTGAACTACTTGTAGAAGACTTTGAACTTGAGACTAGACTGCACCAACACGTCAAGAACTCACAACACACACGCAAAAGATTCAATCTTGTAACCACAATGTAACCAAGGAAGACTTGAGGCTAGAGACTCCGAGGAACCTTCAAAGCTTTAGTCTTTAGCCCACGCAAAGAACTCAGATTCTCAAGAACCTGGCTCTGATACCATATAAGTTTTAGAGTATAAAGAGTAATCTGAGAGTTTAGGAGAGATTAGAGAAGTATTAGAGATGATTTAGAGTAGAATCTGAGATCAAGAGATTAAGAGAAAAGCCATGGAGGCTAAGGATAATCTGAACTGTCTAATCTTTATTAAGAGATGAGGTTACATATATATAGTCTGAGCAACAAGGGTTTCGAAAACCTAATGAGAGACCATAAGCATGTGAAGTCAATAGGTAAAGGCTGGCTGAGTTTGAATCTGTCCAATGAAGGCTCTCACACGTTTGATGCCTTTGGGATCTTTGGCTAAAGTAGCTTTTGCCTTTCCAGCTGTGACAGCCTGTCAAGGCGCCTCTTATCTACTTCCTCAACGGTCTGATGGATCAGATAAGCTCCCAAGACTTTACCTCCAAGCTCCTTTCATCCGGATGAGTTACTCGGGTAACTTATAGTTACCATCATGTACGGCCTTGTACGGATGGTACGGCCTTGTACGGTCCACTCCTCCTAAAGCCATCCTAACCCCTTCATGCCTCATCCTTCTCACAATCTCTAATCCCTTCATGCTTCTTCTTATCTCATAACTCATCTCAACACCTATGAGATTTATTCAACTTCCTGGTGATTCTCCACTACTTTATGTATCCAAATGAAGGTTCTTACATCGCGATTCATCCTTGTTTGATTAGAATGACGTAGAAGTTGTCATATTCCCAAACAAGGAAACTGGGATCACCTTATTTGAAAGTGGGATAACTTCTTCATCCTAACTCCTATGAGATTTATTCAACTTCCTGGTGATTCTCCACTACTCTATGTATCTAAATCAAGCTTTGTACATCGCGATTCATCCTGGTTTGATTAGAATGTCGAAGAAGTTGTCATATTCCCAAACAGGGAAACTGGGATCACCTTATTTGAAAGTTGGATAACTTCTTCATCCTAACTCCTATAAGATTTATTCAACTTCCTGGTGATTCTCCACTACTCTAAGTATCTAAATCAAGCTTTGTACATCGCGATTCATCCTGGTTTGATTAGAATGTCGAAGAAGTTGTCATATTCCCAAACAGGGAAACTGGGATCACCTTATTTGAATGTGGGATAACTACTTCATCCTAACTCCTATGAGATTTATTCAACTTCCTAGTGATTCTCCACTACTTTATGTATCCAAATGAAGGTTCTTACAACGCGATTCATCCTGGTTTGATTAGAATGACGAAGAAGTTGTCATTTTCCCAAACAGGGAAACTGGGATCACCTTATTTGAAAGTGGGATAACTTCTCCATCCTAACTCCTATGAGATTTATTCAACTTCCTGGTGATTCTCCACTACTTTTTGTAACCAAATGAAGGTTCTTACATCGCGATTCATCCTGGTTTGATTAGAATGACGAAGAAGTTGTCATATTCCCAAACAGGGAAACTGGGATCACCTTATTTGAAAGTGGGATAACTTCTTCATCCTAACTCCTATGAGATTTATTCAACTTCCTGGTGATTCTCCACTACTCTATGTATCTAAATCAAGCTTTGTACATCGCGATTCATCCTGGTTTGATTAGAATGTCGAAGAAGTTGTCATATTCCCAAACATGGAAACTGGGATCACCTTATTTGAAAGTGGGATAACTTCTTCATCCTAACTCCTATGAGATTTATTCAACTTTCTGGTGATTCTCCACTACTTTATGTATCCAAATGAAGGTTCTTACATCGCGATTCATCCTGGTTTGATTAGAATGACGAAGAAGTTGTCATATTCCCAAACAGGGAAAATGGGATCACCTTATTTGAAAGTGGGATAACTTCTTCATCCTAACTCCTATGAGATTTATTCAACTTCCTGGTGATTCTCCACTACTCTATGTATCTAAATCAAGCTTTGTACATCGCGATTCATCCTGGTTTGATTAGAATGTCGAAGAAATTGTCATATTCCCAAACATGGAAACTGGGATCACCTTATTTGAAAGTGGGATAACTTCTTCATCCTAACTCCTATGAGATTTATTCAACTTCCTGGTGATTCTCCACTACTTTATGTATCCAAATGAAGGTTCTTACATCGCGATTCATTCTGGTTTGAATAGGATGACGAAGAAGTATTCATATTCCCAAACAAGGAAACTGGGATCACCTTATTTGAAAGTGGGATAACTTCTTCATCCTAACTCCTATGAGATTTATTCAAATTCCTGGTGATTCTCCACTACTCTTTGTATCTAAATCAAGCTTTGTACATCGCGATTCATCCTGGTTTGATTAGAATGTCGAAGAAGTTGTCATATTCCCAAACAGGGAAACTGGGATCACCTTATTTGAAAGTGGGATAACTTCTTCATCCTAACTCCTATGAGATTTATTCAACTTCTTGGTGATTCTCCACTACTTTATGTATCCAAATGAAGGTTCTTACATCGCGATTCATCCTGGTTTGATTAGAATGACAAGAAGTTGTCATATTCCCAAACAGGGAAACTGGGATCACCTTATTTGAAAGTGGGATAACTTCTTCATCCTAACTCCTATGAGATTTATTCAACTTCCTGGTGATTCTCCACTACTTTATGTATCCAAATGAAGGTTCTTACATCACGATTCATCCTGGTTTGATTAGAATGACGAAGAAGTTGTCATATTCCCAAACAGGGAAACTGGGATCACCTTATTTGAAAGTGGGATAACTTCTTCATCCTAACTCCTATGAGATTTATTCAACTTCCTGGTGATTCTCCACTACTCTATGTATCCAAATCAAGCTTTGTACATCACGATTCATCCTGGTTTGATTAGAATGTCGAAGAAGTTGTCATATTCCCAAACAGGGAAACTGGGATCACCTTATTTGAAAGTGGGATAACTTCTTCATCCTAACTCCTATGAGATTTATTCAACTTCCTGGTGATTCTCCACTACTTTATGTATCCAAATCAAGCTTTGTACATCGCGATTCATCCTGGTTTGATTAGAATGACGAAGAAGTTGTCATATTCCCAAACAGGGAAACTGGGATCACCTTATTTGAAAGTGGGATAACTTCTTCATCCTAACTCCTATGAGATTTATTCAACTTCCTGGTGATTCTCCACTACTTTATGTATCCAAATGAAGGTTCTTACATCGCGATTCATCCTGGTTTGATTAGAATGACGAAGAAGTTGTAATATTCCCAAACAGGGAAACTGGGATCACCTTATTTGAAAGTGGGATAACTTCTTCATCCTAACTCCTATGAGATTTATTCAACTTCCTGGTGAATCTACACAACTTTATGTATCCAAATGAAGGTTCTTATATCAAGATCCATCCTGGTTTGATTAGAATGACGAAGAAGTTGTCATATTCCCAAACAAGGAAACTGGGATCACCTTATTTGAAAGTGGGATAACTTCTTCATCCTAACTCCTATGAGATTTATTCAACTTCCTGGTGATTCTCCACTACTTTATGTATCCAAATCAAGCTTTGTACATCGCGATTCATCCTGGTTTGATTAGAATGACGAAGAAGTTGTCATATTCTCAAACAGGGAAACTGGGATCACCTTATTTGAAAGTGGGATAACTTCTTCATCCTAACTCCTATGAGATTTATTCAACTTCCTGGTGATTCTCCACTACTTTATGTATCCAAATGAAGGTTCTTACAACGCGATTCATCCTGGTTTGATTAGAATGACGAAGAAGTTGTAATATTCCCAAACAGGGAAACTGGGATCACCTTATTTGAAAGTGGGATAACTTCTTCATCCTAACTCCTATGAGATTTATTCAACTTCCTGGTGATTCTCCACTACTTTATGTATCCAAATGAAGGTTCTTACATCGCGATTCATCCTGGTTTGATTAGAATGACGAAGAAGTTGTCATATTCCCAAACAGGGAAACTGGGATCACCTTATTTGAAAGTGGGATAACTTCTTCATCCTAACTCCTATGAGATTTATTCAACTTCCTGGTGATTCTACACAACTTTATGTATCCAAATGAAGGTTCTTATTTCAAGATCCATCCTGGTTTGATTAGAATGACGACGAAGTTGTCATATTCCCAAACGAGGAAACTGGGATCACCTTATTTGAAAGTGGGATAACTTTTTCATCCTAACTCCTATGAGATTTATTCAACTTCCTGGTGATTCTCCACTACTTTATGTATCCAAATGAAGGTTCTTACATCGCGATTCATCCTGGTTTGATTAGAATGACGAAGAAGTTGTCATATTCCCAAACAAGGAAACTGGGATCACCTTATTTGAAAGTGGGATAACTTCTTCATCCTAACTCCTATGAGATTTATTCAACTTCCTGGTGATTCTCCACTACTTTATGTATCCAAATGAAGGTTCTTACATCGCGATTCATTCTGGTTTGAATAGGATGACGAAGAAGTATTCATATTCCCAAACAGGGAAACTGGGATCACCTTATTTGAAAGTGGGATAACTTCTTCATCCTAACTCCTATGAGATTTATTCAAATTCCTGGTGATTCTCCACTACTCTTTGTATCTAAATCAAGCTTTGTACATCGCGATTCATCCTGGTTTGATTAGAATGTCGAAGAAGTTGTCATATTCCCAAACAGGGAAACTGGGATCACCTTATTTGAAAGTGGGATAACTTCTTCATCCTAACTCCTATGAGATTTATTCAACTTCCTAGTGATTCTACACTACTTTATGTATCCAAATGAAGGTTCTTACATCGCGATTCATCCTGGTTTGATTAGAATGACGAAGAAGTTGTCATTTTCCCAAACAGGGAAACTGGGATCACCTTATTTGAAAGTGGGATAACTTCTCCATCCTAACTCCTATGAGATTTATTCAACTTCCTGGTGATTCTCCACTACTTTATGTATCCAAATGAAGGTTCTTACATCGCGATTCATCCTGGTTTGATTAGAATGACGAAGAAGTTGTCATATTCCCAAACAAGGAAACTGGGATCACCTTATTTGAAAGTGGGTTAACTTCTTCATCCTAACTCCTATGAGATATATTCAACTTCCTGGTGATTCTCCACTACTTTTTGTATCCAAATGAAGGTTCTTACATCGCGATTCATCCTGGTTTGATTAGAATGATGAAGAAGTTGTCATATTCCCAAACAGGGAAACTGGGATCACCTTATTTGAAAGTGGGATAACTTCTTCATCCTAACTCCTATGAGATTTATTCAACTTCCTGGTGATTCTCCACTACTCTATGTATCTAAATCAAGCTTTGTACATCGCGATTCATCCTGGTTTGATTAGAATGTCGAAGAAGTTGTCATATTCCCAAACATGGAAACTGGGATCACCTTATTTGAAAGTGGGATAGCTTCTTCATCCTAACTCCTATGAGATTTATTCAACTTTCTGGTGATTCTCCACTACTTTATGTATCCAAATGAAGGTTCTTACATCGCGATTCATCCTGGTTTGATTAGAATGACGAAGAAGTTGTCATATTCCCAAACAGGGAAAATGGGATCACCTTATTTGAAAGTGAGATAACTTCTTCATCCTAACTCCTATGAGATTTATTCAACTTCCTGGTGATTCTCCACTACTCTATGTATCTAAATCAAGCTTTGTACATCGCGATTCATCCTGGTTTGATTAGAATGTCGAAGAAATTGTCATATTCCCAAACATGGAAACTGGGATCACCTAATTTGAAAGTGGGATAACTTCTTCATCCTAACTCCTATGAGATTTATTCAACTTCCTGGTGATTCTCCACTTCTTTATGTATCCAAATGAAGGTTCTTACATCGCGATTCATTCTGGTTTGAATAGGATGACTAAGAAGTATTCATATTCCCAAACAGGGAAACTAGGATCACCTTATTTGAAAGTGGGATAACTTCTTCATCCTAGCTCCTATGAGATTTATTCAAATTCCTGGTGATTCTCCACTATTCTTTGTATCTAAATCAAGCTTTGTACATCGCGATTTATCCTGGTTTGATTAGAATGTCGAAGAAGTTGTCATATTCCCAAACAGGGAAACTGGGATCACCTTATTTGAAAGTGGGATAACTTCTTCATCCTAACTCCTATGAGATTTATTCAACTTCTTAGTGATTCTCCACTACTTTATGTATCCAAATGAAGGTTCTTACATCGCGATTCATCCTGGTTTGATTAGAATGACAAGAAGTTGTCATATTCCTAAACAGGGAAACTGGGATCACCTTATTTGAACGTGGGATAACTTCTTCATCCTAACTCCTATGAGATTTATTCAACTTCCTGGTGATTATCCACTACTTTATGTATCCAAATGAAGGTTCTTACATCACGATTTATCCTGGTTTGATTAGAATGACGAAGAAGTTGTCATATTCCCAAACAGGGAAACTGGGATCACCTTATTTGAAAGTGGGATAACTTCTTCATCCTAACTCCTATGAGATTTATTCAACTTCCTGGTGATTCTCCACTACTCTATGTATCTAAATGAAGCTTTGTACATCGCGATTCATCCTGGTTTGATTAGAATGTCGAAGAAGTTGTCATATTCCCAAACAGGGAAACTGGGATCACCTTATTTGAAAGTTGGATAACTTCTTCATCCTAACTCCTATAAGATTTATTCAACTTCCTGGTGATTCTCCACTACTCTAAGTATCTAAATCAAGCTTTGTACATCGCGATTCATCCTGGTTTGATTAGAATGTCGAAGAAGTTGTCATATTCCCAAACAGGGAAACTAGGATCACCTTATTTGAATGTGGGATAACTACTTCATCCTAACTTATTTGTTGGTGAAGCCCTGGATAGGACTGTAACTCCCTGGATCTCTTGTAGGTGGGTAAATGCTTTGATAATCCTTGCAAACAGAGAATCAAAGACTCGATCTGTATCAAGGCGTGTGGGTAGATGATAGATGATGATGATGGACTTTGCTAAAGAGCTATGGATTGCTCAGAAGCTGTTTTGCTACTCAAAGACACAAGATCACCTTGTATTGTCTAAGATGAGATTCACAAAGAATTCCTTCCTTTAAGTGAGATCAATGTTCCTTAAGCTGAACAGAGAAAGCAAGAGATAAAGCAAGCAAAGCTGCTGGAAAATTCTTAGATTCAAAAGTTGAGAAAGCAAAGCTGCCTCCCTCATGTCTTCTTGAAATCGACAGAAAACCCTAGAAGTAAACCAAGATGGTTTAATTCTAATTCTAATTCTAATTCTAATCCTAAACCCACGAAATTGGTTTATTTAAAATCCTAATTGTCTTTGGTTTAAATTAAATGAAAGCCCAATAACCAAAGCCCTTACAAAGTAATTAAATTAAACCAACAAGCTGGTTCTTCTTTGGTTTATGATGGGCCACGACTTGAACTTGATTTGGAGTGTCTCCTAATGAGCTTTAGATCCTCCACGTCCTGTTAGGCCAGCTAGAAAGCAAGTGGATCAAGATTCTGGCTGCAACTCTCTTTTTGGACCGAAAAAGCCTTATTTCGCCTAGATCCAAATATAGCCCAACCCAGAAACTTCCTGACATGTTTTCCTTGTTCTCCATACATATTTGGACGAGGTGAATGGTCTCCATAGCTCCTGTTAAGCTCAGTTGGTTGAATCCTCTTTGTTCAAGTCGTTTCAAGGCAGTACCAACAGTTCTTCTCTTCTCTCTATCCAGAACGTCATAGATCATGCCAATAAGAGTATGATACTGTCCATTAAACTGCACCATGATCAGTGGTATAGCTGACCCATACATTGGCTTCAATCCATTGATTCCAATCCTGATCAGGATCACACCATCCCCTCCTCCTTTAAAAGGATTTGTCCTCAAATCCAAGCTCTGTAGGATGATAGAACCTTGATAATTTAACTCCAAAGTTCCTGACCTGGCCATGAGATATATCATCACCTCTCTAGTCTCTCCAGGATGAAACACAAAGCTCTGCAGTCCTTCTTCATGTCTCAGCAACATCTTGGAACTTTCCTCACTGCATATGACTTCTAAGGCAGATGATTTCTCCACTTTGTTGAGTTTGCTGTTAAATGCTTCTCTCCAGGATGATCCTACCCACGTCCTTCTCATGAACATGAGACCATGTACTCTCAGTTTAACATCCTTCTGGTCAGGTGGTCGTGTGGTTTGGTCCCCATACTCATCCTCAAGCTTTGGCATCTTTTTAACCACAGCAAGTTTCTGTTTTGTTGATCTCAGCTGGTTCTGATCAGTTATGGGCCTGATCAAGGGCGTGTTACCTCCTGTTTCTCCTCTATTTTTGCTGCAGATACTCAAGATCACACCATCTTGGTGAAGCCCTGGATAGGACTGTAACTCCCTGGATCTCTTGTAGGTGGGTAAATGCTTTGATAATCCTTGCAAACAGAGAATCAAAGACTCGATCTGTATCAAGGCGTGTGGGTAGATGATAGATGATGATGATGGACTTTGCTAAAGAGCTATGGATTGCTCAGAAGCTGTTTTGCTACTCAAAGACACAAGATCACCTTGTATTGTCTAAGATGAGATTCACAAAGAATTCCTTCCTTTAAGTGAGATCAATGTTCCTTAAGCTGAACAGAGAAAGCAAGAGATAAAGCAAGCAAAGCTGCTGGAAAATTCTTAGATTCAAAAGTTGAGAAAGCAAAGCTGCCTCCCTCATGTCTTCTTGAAATCGACAGAAAACCCTAGAAGTAAACCAAGATGGTTTAATTCTAATTCTAATTCTAATTCTAATCCTAAACCCACGAAATTGGTTTATTTAAAATCCTAATTGTCTTTGGTTTAAATTAAATGAAAGCCCAATAACCAAAGCCCTTACAAAGTAATTAAATTAAACCAACAAGCTGGTTCTTCTTTGGTTTATGATGGGCCACGACTTGAACTTGATTTGGAGTGTCTCCTAATGAGCTTTAGATCCTCCACGTCCTGTTAGGCCAGCTAGAAAGCAAGTGGATCAAGATTCTGGCTGCAACTCTCTTTTTGGACCGAAAAAGCCTTATTTCGCCTAGATCCAAATATAGCCCAACCCAGAAACTTCCTGACATGTTTTCCTTGTTCTCCATACATATTTGGACGAGGTGAATGGTCTCCATAGCTCCTGTTAAGCTCAGTTGGTTGAATCCTCTTTGTTCAAGTCGTTTCAAGGCAGTACCAACAGTTCTTCTCTTCTCTCTATCCAGAACGTCATAGATCATGCCAATAAGAGTATGATACTGTCCATTAAACTGCACCATGATCAGTGGTATAGCTGACCCATACATTGGCTTCAATCCATTGATTCCAATCCTGATCAGGATCACACCATCCCCTCCTCCTTTAAAAGGATTTGTCCTCAAATCCAAGCTCTGTAGGATGATAGAACCTTGATAATTTAACTCCAAAGTTCCTGACCTGGCCATGAGATATATCATCACCTCTCTAGTCTCTCCAGGATGAAACACAAAGCTCTGCAGTCCTTCTTCATGTCTCAGCAACATCTTGGAACTTTCCTCACTGCATATGACTTCTAAGGCAGATGATTTCTCCACTTTGTTGAGTTTGCTGTTAAATGCTTCTCTCCAGGATGATCCTACCCACGTCCTTCTCATGAACATGAGACCATGTACTCTCAGTTTAACATCCTTCTGGTCAGGTGGTCGTGTGGTTTGGTCCCCATACTCATCCTCAAGCTTTGGCATCTTTTTAACCACAGCAAGTTTCTGTTTTGTTGATCTCAGCTGGTTCTGATCAGTTATGGGCCTGATCAAGGGCGTGTTACCTCCTGTTTCTCCTCTATTTTTGCTGCAGTTACTCAAGATCACACCATCCTCTCTCCCTTCAAAAAGATTTGACCTCAAATCTTGTTTTTCAGGAGTGAAGAAACCTTGCAGATCAAGCTTGTATGAAATTGTTTTCTGCACCAGATTGTTGTTACTTCTTATACTAACACTGAAGCTTCCTCCTGGTTCAAAAACAAAGTGTTGCAGACCCTTGAAAAACCTCAGATGCTCCACAAGATTGAACTGAACACATACAAAAGGCTGGATCAGTAAATCACAAGAAAAAGATCTAATGAATCCACCTTGTTCAATCAAAGTCTCAAGTAACTCTTTATGAACTACAAGCGCCTCATCAAGTTCTTCTTCTTCTTTAACCTTGTTTTGGTCGTGAATAAGACCACACAAAGCTCCTGGTACGTGCTCCTCTAGCTGTAGTTGAATGGCTGAATGTTCTCCTTGAAAAGGAATGGCCAATGCTGGTTCAATCTCTGGTATCTTCACAGCCGGTTTTGCTGCAATCTTTTCTTTCTCCTCAACTGGTGCCTTCTGATAACAAGTTAGCTCATCACCTCCTGATGCTGGACGTGGGACTGGCCTCTGTTGTGGTTTTTTTTTAGTCACAGCAGTGAGTGATTCAGCTATCATGTTCCTTAGGTTTTCTTTGAACTGTGTGCTCTGCATATTGTCAAGATAATCAAGATGTGTTTGCAGTAGCTGCGGCTTTCGTTGTGCCTCACGATCATAGCAGTTCTGTGGCTCTTCTCTGGATAACCTAACACGTGCTTGAGATGATCTAGATTGGATTGGCAACCGTTCCAGATCAGTTTGACCATACCTCTTTGCTACAAACCTTTTCTTCATGACAGACTTCATCTCATACCAAGAAGAAATCTGCAACTCTCCACAGCGTTTCCTGTTGTTAGCAATCTGATACCACCAGTCAAACGCATACCCTCTTAAACCAGTAGTTGCTAGATGTAACTTCTTCTCCTCAGTGTGGTTGTGGAAGTTAAAAAGGAAATCCACATCCTTTTCCCATTCTGGATATGTGTCTGGATCAAACTCTCCATAGAACAGTGGAATTTTGATCTCTTTTCTTTTTCCTTGCAACAGCTTCCTTGTTGCTGGTTGTTCAGCCTTCTCATCATGTTTTCTATAAGAATACATAGAAGATTGCTGGATATATGATGAAACACGTGGTCCTTGGTTAAGATAATCAAACCCTAAACCTTCAAGAGGCTCTGATACCACTTGGTGAAGCCCTGGATAGGACTGTAACTCCCTGGATCTCTTGTAGGTGGGTAAATGCTTTGATAATCCTTGCAAACAGAGAATCAAAGACTCGATCTGTATCAAGGCGTGTGGGTAGATGATAGATGATGATGATGGACTTTGCTAAAGAGCTATGGATTGCTCAGAAGCTGTTTTGCTACTCAAAGACACAAGATCACCTTGTATTGTCTAAGATGAGATTCACAAAGAATTCCTTCCTTTAAGTGAGATCAATGTTCCTTAAGCTGAACAGAGAAAGCAAGAGATAAAGCAAGCAAAGCTGCTGGAAAATTCTTAGATTCAAAAGTTGAGAAAGCAAAGCTGCCTCCCTCATGTCTTCTTGAAATCGACAGAAAACCCTAGAAGTAAACCAAGATGGTTTAATTCTAATTCTAATTCTAATTCTAATCCTAAACCCACGAAATTGGTTTATTTAAAATCCTAATTGTCTTTGGTTTAAATTAAATGAAAGCCCAATAACCAAAGCCCTTACAAAGTAATTAAATTAAACCAACAAGCTGGTTCTTCTTTGGTTTATGATGGGCCACGACTTGAACTTGATTTGGAGTGTCTCCTAATGAGCTTTAGATCCTCCACGTCCTGTTAGGCCAGCTAGAAAGCAAGTGGATCAAGATTCTGGCTGCAACTCTCTTTTTGGACCGAAAAAGCCTTATTTCGCCTAGATCCAAATATAGCCCAACCCAGAAACTTCCTGACATGTTTTCCTTTTTCTCCATACATATTTGGACGAGGTGAATGGTCTCCATAGCTCCTGTTAAGCTCAGTTGGTTGAATCCTCTTTGTTCAAGTCGTTTCAAGGCAGTACCAACAGTTCTTCTCTTCTCTCTATCCAGAACGTCATAGATCATGCCAATAAGAGTATGATACTGTCCATTAAACTGCACCATGATCAGTGGTATAGCTGACCCATACATTGGCTTCAATCCATTGATTCCAATCCTGATCAGGATCACACCAAGATTTATTCAACTTCCTAGTGATTCTCCACTACTTTATGTATCCAAATGAAGGTTCTTACATCGCGATTCATCCTGGTTTGATTAGAATGACGAAGAAGTTGTCATTTTCCCAAACAGGGAAACTGGGATCACCTTATTTGAAAGTGGGATAACTTCTCCATCCTAACTCCTATGAGATTTATTCAACTTCCTGGTGATTCTCCACTACTTTATGTATCCAAATGAAGGTTCTTACATCGCGATTCATCCTGGTTTGATTAGAATGACGAAGAAGTTGTCATATTCCCAAACTTGGAAACTGGGATCACCTTATTTGAAAGTGGGATAACTTCTTCATCCTAACTCCTATAAGATTTATTCAACTTCCTGGTGATTCTCCACTACTTTATGTATCCAAATCAAGCTTTGCACATCGCGATTCATCCTGGTTTGATTAGAATGACGAAGAAGTTGTCATATTCTCAAACAGGGAAACTGGGATCACCTTATTTGAAAGTGGGATAACTTCTTCATCCTAACTCCTATGAGATTTATTCAACTTCCTGGTGATTCTCCACTACTTTATGTATCCAAATGAAGGTTCTTACATCGCGATTCATCCTGGTTTGATTAGAATGACGAATAAGCTGTAATATTCCCAAACAGGGAAACTGGGATCACCTTATTTGAAAGTGGGATAACTTCTTCATCCTAACTCCTATGAGATTTATTCAACTTCCTGGTGAATCTACACAACTTTATGTATCCAAATGAAGGTTCTTATATCAAGATCCATCCTGGTTTGATTAGAATGACGAAGAAGTTGTCATATTCCCAAACAGGGAAACTGGGATCACCTTATTTGAAAGTGGGATAACTTCTTCATCCTAACTCCTATGAGATTTATTCAACTTCCTGGTGATTCTCCACTACTTTTTGTATCCAAATGAAGGTTCTTACATCGCGATTCATCCTGGTTTGATTAGAATGACGAAGAAGTTGTCATATTCCCAAACAGGGAAACTAGGATCACCTTATTTGAAAGTGGGATAACTTCTTCATCCTAACTCCTATGAGATTTATTCAACTTCCTGGTGATTCTCCACTACTCTATGTATCTAAATCAAGCTTTGTACATCGCGATTCATCCTGGTTTGATTAGAATGTCGAAGAAGTTGTCATATTCCCAAACATGGAAACTGGGATCACCTTATTTGAAAGTGGGATAGCTTCTTCATCCTAACTCCTATGAGATTTATTCAACTTCCTCGTGATTCTCCACTACTTTATGTATCCAAATTAAGGTTCTTACATCGCAATTCATTCTGGTTTGAATAGGATGACAAAGAAGTATTCATATTCCAAAACAGGGAAACTAGGATCACCTTATTTGAAAGTGGGATAACTTCTTCATCCTAACTCCTATGAGATTTATTCAAATTCCTGGTGATTCTCCTCTACTCTTTGTATCTAAATCAAGCTTTGTACATCGCGATTCATCCTGGTTTGATTAGAATGTCGAAGAAGTTGTCATATTCCCAAACAGGGAAACTGGGATCACCTTATTTGAAAGTGGGATAACTTCTTCATCCTAACTTGTTGAGATGAGAAGTCTTGAGAGGTTAAGTGTGGATGGAGAAGAAGGAGCTTAGGAGGAATGGATAGGTTTGGGTAAGGTGTCCGTACAAGGCAAGGCCGTACAAGGCCGTACCACTTGGCCGTACACACTTACCTCAGCTGCGGTTAAGTCAAGAGTTACTTGGGTGACTTACCATGATAAGAAGAAGCACTGATCACTCACCTGAAGGATCAGACCGTTACCAAAGGAAGAAGGAGCGTGTGACAGCCTGTCTTGAGCTGGAAAGAAGAAGGCATAAAGCAAAGATACCTCACACACGCGGTCACTCTCATTGGATAGTTCAAATGCATTCTTATCTTATCCATTGACTCCACATGCTTTCTCTCTTGTGTATTCGAAACCCTAGAGCCTCTCTCACACTATATAATGTATCCTTATCTCATTAATGAAAGTTAGACAGTTCTAAACAATCTCTCTCTATACTCATTTCATTATGATTCTCCATTAGTCTCTAATCTGTCTCTTAATCTCTTATTCTCTTCTATAATCCTTTCTAAACTCAGATAATCATTTACATCCTTAAATCTTATATGGTATCAGAGCCAGGTTATGTTGAAATGAGCTGATCAGTATATGAGAGAAGATGTCCTAAGGAGTTGAAGAAGAGATGAGATGGTGTGAAGGAATGGAAAAGATGGGTTAGGGATCGACCAGGCCGTACAAGGCCGTACAGGCCGTACCATCCGGACCATGGTCGATCCATAACTCGGCTAAGTCACCTTTTACCCGAGTAAAAGGAGTTAACGGCCAAAGGGGATTTTACCATGAAGAGATGACCGTTTGGATGGCTAAGGGAGCTGGGTCTTATCTTGACAGGCTGGGACAGGCTGTATTGGCAAAAGCAGTCTTAGTAAAAGATCCCAAAAGCGTGTGGCCTCTCCTATTGGCTCAGTTTGAATTAAAGCAAACCTTATCCTTGACTTCACATGCTTATGCTTTCTGAAAACCCTTGTGTCTCTTCCTATATATTGTAAACTCTGTCTTGATGAATGATTAACACGATTTGATGGTAATCTCTCTCTAGTTCATCATGTTTCTCTTTTACATTTCATAAATCATCCCATCTTCCCTTAATCTCACCATAATCTCTTTCTAATCTCTCAATACCTATTCTTATCTCTAAAATCACATGGTATCAGAGCCAGGTTGGCTGTGGTATTGAGGTTTCGAGTGTTCTTCAGCTTTAGTCCAAACTCATTTTCCTTTTCTCTTTCGGATCAAACTAAACAAGATGGAGGGAAACTACAAGATCATTGAAGAAGGCCACAGTCCCAATAGAAGGCGTGGGAAACCTCAAGCTGTTTGAGAAGAGCTCACCTGCGTTCTATTTGCCTCAGTTCACTTCAAATCTGATATCAGTGAAGAAGGCCACAGTTGATCTTGATTGTCAAGTAGTATTCAGGCCAAATGAAGTTGAGTTTCAAGATTTGAAGACTGGGAGAGTTATTGGTAGAGGAGACAGCAAGAATCAGTTATATCATCTCCAAACAGCTAAGACCTCTAACCCTATTGATTCTGTATGCTTGAGTAGTAAGGCTGATAGTTGTGAGAGTACTACTTGGCATGCTAGATTAGGACATCCTCATGCTCGTGCAATTGAATTGATTATGCCTAATATGTCATTCAATCACTTGGAATGTGAAGCTTGCATCTTAGGGAAGCATTGTAGAACTGTTTTTCCTACATCAGAGACCATATATGCAAATTGCTTTGATCTTGTTCATTCTGATGTGTGGACAGCCCCTTGTATGTCTAGAGAAAACCAGAAGTACTTTGTGACATTCATAGATGAGAAGTCTAAGTATACATGGATCACATTGCTGCCATCTAAGGATAGAGTGTTTGAGGCTTTTGTCAACTTCCAAGCATATGTAACTAACCATTACAATGCTACTGTGAAGGTACTACGGTCTGATAATGGAGGAGAATACACCAGTCATGCCTTCAAGAGTCACTTGGCTAAACATGGGATAGTGCATCAAACCAGTTGTCCTTACACACCACAGCAGAATGGGGTAGCTGAGAGGAAGAATAGGCATCTGATGGAGGTGGCTAGATCCATGATGTATCATGCAAATGTTCCAAAGAGGTTTTGGGGTGATGCTGTTCAGACTGCATGCTATCTTATCAATCGGATTCCAACTAAGGTATTGAAGAATCTGTCTCCTTTTGAGGTGCTGAACAAGAGCAAGCCATACATAGATCATCTGCGTGTCTTTGGATGTCTATGTTATGTCTGGGTTCCAGGAGAACAGAGAAACAAGTTGGAGGCAAAGAGCACTAAAGCAATGCTCATTGGATACTCAGTAACTCAGAAGGGGTACAAGTGCTATGATCCAGCAACCAGGAGAGTGCTGGTGTCTAGAGATGTTAAGTTCATAGAGACAAAGGGGTATTATGAAGAAAAGAATTGGGAAGACTTGGAAGATCTGTCTCAAGAACCAAGAAACATGGCAGAGAATTGAGGAACATCTTGGAAAGGCTTGGGGTAAACATGTCCCAAGATAAGGTTAGAGAAGTTGAAAGAACAACTCCCCTTGATCATGAGGGGGGAATGGAGTCTGAATCAAGAGTGCAAGAGCAGCACCAAGAGGATTCAGGTCATCATGATCAAGAGGTGACACAAGAAGTAGAGAATGTTCCTCAGGTCGGTGTGAATGAGCAGGGAGAGGTTCATGATCCAGAGCAGGTGAGTGAGACAGAAACAGAGGTTCAAGCAGAGGTTCAAGCTGAGGATCAGGTTCAGGTTTTGCGAAGGAGCACAAGGATAAAGAGGGATGCTTCCAACTGGGTAAACACGAGAGTGTACTACAATGCCCAGGCTGTGGAGCATCCTTCTCAAGCCGTATGTTCCTTTGCAGAATATCCAGAAGAGCACATGGTGTTTATGTGTAACTTGGATGAGAATGAGATACCAAGATCTTATGAAGAAGCTATGAAGCACAAGGTTTGGAGAGATTCAGTAGGAGATGAAAGGGATGCAATGATCAGGAATGATACTTGGTATGAGAGTGAGTTACCT
Source organism: Brassica napus (assembly GCF_020379485.1). Lineage (NCBI taxonomy): Eukaryota > Viridiplantae > Streptophyta > Magnoliopsida > Brassicales > Brassicaceae > Brassica > Brassica napus. The sequence continues at coordinate 40,426 of NW_026015106.1, forward strand.
AAAGGGAAGAAGGCAGTTTCAAGCAGATGGATCTTCACCATCAAGTATCTTGCAAATGGGGAGATAGATAGGCGCAAGACTAGGCTAGTTGCAAGAGGATTTACACAGACTTATGGGGAAGATTACATTGATACTTTTGCACCAGTGGCCAAGCTTCACACAATTCGAATTGTGTTATCCATTGCAACAAACTTGGAGTGGGATTTGTGGCAAATGGATGTGAAGAATGCTTTCTTGCAAGGTGAACTTGAAGATGAAGTATACATGCATCCACCTCCTGGTCTTGAGCATCTAGTAAAGCCAGGGAATGTTTTGAGATTGAAAAAAGCAATATATGGGTTGAAGCAGTCACCTAGAGCTTGGTACAGGAAGCTGAGTACAACACTCAATGGGAGAGGCTTTAGGAAGTCTGAACTAGATCACACTCTCTTCACCTTGACAGGACCTTCAGGGAGCATTGTGATTCTAGTATATGTGGATGATTTGATTATCACAGGAAGTGATAAGGCAGGGATTCAGGCCACTAAGGAGTTTCTCAAATCTGTGTTTGACATCAAGGATTTGGGAGAGATGAAGTATTTTCTGGGCATTGAGATATGCAGATCAAAGGAGGGTTTGTTTATGTCTCAAAGGAAGTATACTATGGATATGTTGAAGGAGACTGATGTGCTTGGAGGAAAGATAGCCAAGACACCTCTCGAGGAGGGATATAAGGTTCTGCGTGAGGGGGAGGTTGAAGAGAAGCAGCTGTTTGAGGATCCTAAGCTATACAGGAAGATGGTTGGCAAGCTGATCTACTTGACCATCACTAGGCCAGATATATGCTTTGCGGTGAATCAAGTGAGTCAACATATGCAGGCGCCAAAGGTCCATCATTGGAAGATGGTTGATAGGATACTGAGGTATTTGAGTGGCACGTCTGGTCAAGGAGTTTGGATGGGTTGTAATGGCAGTACAGAAGTGGTTGGATATTGTGATGCTGATTGGGCAGGAGATAGAGTGGACAGGAGATCAACTACTGGGTATTGTACATTCATTGGAGGGAACTTGGTCACTTGGAAGAGTAAGAAGCAGAAGGTTATCTCCTGTTCAAGTGCTGAAGCTGAGTATAGAGCCATGTTGAAGCTGACAAACGAGTTGGTGTGGATCAAGGGGATCTTGAAGCATTTGGAGATTGAGCAGAGTACTCCTATGACAATGCATTGTGACAATCAAGCAGCTATCCACATTGCTTCTAACTCAGTCTTTCATGAGAGGACGAAGCATATAGAAGTTGATTGCCACAAGGTGAGGCAGATGATTATACTTGGAGTGATATTGCCATGTTATACAAGAAGTGAAGATCAGCTTGCAGATGTGTTTACTAAAGCAGCGAGATTAAAGACAATGGAGTCCATACTATCAAGACTTGGACTCATTGATCTTACTCCTAGGAGCTGAGCCCCTCAACCATGGAGTCTCCACTCTTTTTCCCTCATCAAGGTTTTATCCCATTGGGTTTTCTTTGATGAGGTTTTTAATGAGGGAGGTCTTCATGGTTTCCAAGCTTGACTTGTTCTACATGGTCAAGCTTGAGGGGGAGTGTTGAGATGAAGACCAAAGAGGCTGAGACATTAACTTTAGAGTTTTACTGTGGTAACTTTCGTTTAACCACAGTAACTACTTGGGGAAGTTATCTGATGGGATGAGGAGGTAACTTAATGAGGAGAAGAGAGGAAATTCGACCTAAGAGGATAAGGAAGGATAAGGGAGCACTTTGACAGCCTGTATGATGCTGGAAAGGAGAGGATGCTTTTTACTAGTGCAAGCATGTGAGAAAGCACAGCCAAGTGATTCAAAAGGAGTTCCAGCCTGTCCATTGACTCCACATGCTTATACATTTCGAAAACCCTTGTTGCTCTCTCTATTAATACTTGTAAACCTCATCAGTTATTAATTAATGGAGTTTTGAGTCTATCTCTCTCTAGAATCTCTCTATTCTCTCTAAACTTTACTCTAATCTTCTCTGATTATTATTAAACACACTCTAAAACAAAAAAGTGTTTATTCTTATCTCTAAAATCACAGGTTAATTAAAATCTGAGTTCGTGAGTGACTCTCTTAAAGGATTCAAGTTTGAAACTTTAAGAGAACAAGTGAGTGTGTTTGAGAGTTTCTTGAGAGTTCAAAAGCTCAAGGTACTTTGCGTGTGTCTTGGTGATCCGTGGGAGGTTCATTTGAAGACTCAAGGGTAAATCTGTGTTCTAGAGGGCAGTGTGGGTTCTCAGTACAAGATCTAGTAGTTTGTTCAAGCTGTAGACGTCAAGCTGTTCAAGATGGAAAGTGTTATGAAGATGAAGGTCGCGGTGACATTCAAAGGAAGCAACTACCTAGTCTGGTCTAGGATGGTGAAGACTGCTGTGGGAAGCAAGGGTTTGTGGAAGCATATCACAGCTGGTGAAGCTCCAAGGGCGATTACTCAAGAGGGTGACGCAGAGAGCTCCGAGGAGAGTGTTGTGGAGAAGTGGCAACAAGAAGACATGATGGTGATGTCAGTTCTTCATGCCTCTTTGGAACCGGCTATCCTAGATGCTTATAGCTACTGTGAGACAGCCAAGGAGCTGTGGGACACTCTGAAGAAGGTGTATGGAAATGTTTCTAACCTGAACCGAGTGTTTGAAGTCAAGAAGGCAATCAACGAGTTAACCCAAGATGACATGGAGTTTACAAAGCATTTGGGGAGGTTCAGGACACTGTGGTCTGAGCTGGAGATGTTGAGGCCAAGCACAGTTGATCCAGAGCTTCTAAATGAGAGGCGTGAGCAGGACAAGGTCTTTGGGTTGCTGCTCACATTGAATGCAAGCTACAATGGTCTCATTCAGCACATGCTAAGGTCCGAGAAGTTACCTGACCTTGAGGAGGTGTGTGCTCAGATACAAAGGGAGCAGGGCTCAATGGGCTTGTTTGGAGGCAAGGGAGACTTATCTCTTGCAAATGCTGTGCAATCTGACCGTGAAGAACCTCCTCAAGCCAACAAAGCTGGCTACAACAAGTATGAGAAGTTCAATGGGAATTGTGATCATTGCAAGAGGTATGGGCACAAGAAGATTCAGTGCTGGATACTCCATCCCCACTTGAAGCCGGCTAAGTTCATAAAGGAGAAAGAGGCAAGAGCTCACATGACTGAAGGATCAAGTGGAGCAGGGCCATCCAACCGAGGAACTGAAGTGGAGAACCGTGAAGGAAATGGAAAAGCTTTGGTGACCTATACTGGAGCCATCAACCCCCGAGGCAATGATCAAGACTTCATCAGGAGGTCCGAGATGGATGCACTCATCAAAATGCTCAAGGATAATGGTAACATTCATGGGTATTCATTTGGTGCTTCTATGATTGCTAGGACTATAGAAATGACTCACAGTAAGGCTGAGATTGCTAGGAATGATAGTAAGGCTGGAATTGAGCAGTGCATTGATAGAAATGCTAGGATGAATGCATATAGATCAAAATGTATCTGCCATCATGCTAGCAATGCATCCAAACCATTGATTATAGATTCAGGTGCATCTCATCATATGATTAGTGACACCAACCTGATTAAAGACATAGAACCTACTAATGGATGTGTGATGATTGCAAATGGAGATAAGATACCTATTAAGGGAATAGGAAACTTAAAGCTATTTGATAAGACTACTAGAGCATTTTATATTCCTGAATTCACATCAAATCTACTTTCAGTTAAGAAATGCACTACTGATTTGAATTGCAATGTTATATTCAGTCCTAATGATGTGAAGTTTCAGGATATTGAAAGCAGCCAATTGATTGGAAAAGGAGTTACAAAGGGAGAGTTATATATGCTTGAGAAGCTTGATCCTGTTTCCAATCATAACTGCTCATTTACTTCTGCTTCTAGTTTGAATAAAAATGCATTGTGGCATGCTAGACTAGGTCATCCCCATGAGAGGGCTTTAAACTTGATGTTACCAGGTGTGGTTTTTGAAAATGATAAGTGTGAAGCTTGCATTTTAGGCAAGCATTGTAAGAATGTGTTTCCAAGAACATCTACTGTTTATGAAAATTGCTTTGATTTGATTCATACTGATGTGTGGACTGCACCTATTTTCTCTAGAGATAATCATAAGTACTTTGTCACATTCATTGATGAAAAATCTAAATACACCTGGTTAACACTAATTCCATCAAAAGATAGGGTGATAGATGCATTCAAGAACTTTCAAGCTTATGTGACTAACCATTATCATGCTAAGATTAAAATTTTGAGATCAGATAATGGAGGAGAATACACAAGCTATGCGTTCAAAAGCCATCTAGATCATCATGGAATACTTCATCAAACAAGCTGCCCCTACACACCACAACAGAATGGTGTAGCTGAGAGGAAGAACAGGCACTTGATGGAGGTGGCTCGGTCATTAATGTTCCAAGCTAATGTACCTAAAAGATTCTGGAGTGATGCTGTATCCACTGCTTGCTATCTAATCAACCGAATACCTACAAGGGTATTGAAGGATCAAGCACCATTTGAGGTACTGAACCAGCGCAAGCCATCTTTGACATATATGAGAGTGTTTGGATGCTTGTGTTATGTGTTGGTACCAGGAGAGTTGAGGAACAAGCTAGAAGCAAGAAGCAGAAAGGCAATGTTCATTGGCTACTCAACAACTCAAAAAGGATATAAGTGTTATGATCCAGAAGCTAGAAGAGTACTTGTATCTAGAGATGTGAAGTTCATTGAAGAAAGAGGATACTATGAAGAGAAGAATCAAGAAGACTTGAGGGATCTTACATCAGATAAGGCTGGAGTCTTAAGAGTGATTTTGGAAGGTCTTGGTATCAAGATGAATCAGGATCAGTCCACAAGAAGTAGACAACCAGAAGAGAGCTCAAATGAACCAAGAAGAGCTGCTCAAACACCTCACCTTGATCATGAGGGGGGAAGTGAACCTGAAACTCAAGAAAATGGCCAAGAAGGAGTCGGCTTGAGTGAAGAAGGAGAAGAGTTCAACTCAGGTTCTCATCATCAAGGTGAGCAAGACCAAGGAGATGAAGAACATCACAGTGAAGCACAAGAACCGCATATACAAGATGAGCAGGTTCAAGTGCAAGAACAACCTGTATTGAGGAGAAGCACAAGGATTAGAAAGGATCCTTCCTCTTGGGTAAACACGCGAGTGTACTACAATGCCCAAGCTGTGGAGGATCCTTCTCGAGTTGTGTGTTCCTTTGCTCAATACCCTGAAGAACATTGTGCGTTCATGGTTAACTTGGATGAGAACTATATTCCAAGAAGCTATGAAGAAGCAATCATGGATAAAGAATGGAAGGAATCAGTTGGAGCTGAGGCAGGAGCCATGATCAAGAATGATACATGGTATGAGAGTGAGTTACCAAAAGGGAAGAAGGCTGTGAGTAGTAAATGGATATTCACAATCAAGTATAAGGCTGATGGAAAGGTTGAGAGGAAGAAGTCAAGGCTAGTAGCAAGAGGTTTCACTCAAACTTATGGAGAAGATTACATAGAAACCTTTGCACCAGTAGCTAAACTACATACAATAAGGATTGTATTAAGCTTGGCTGTGAATCTTGGATGGGGGTTATGGCAAATGGATGTGAAGAATGCATTCTTACAAGGTGAACTTGAGGATGAAGTATATATGCATCCACCTCCAGGCCTGGAACACTTAGTGAAGAAAGGGAATGTGTTAAGATTGAAGAAAGCTATCTATGGGCTGAAGCAATCACCAAGGGCTTGGTACAACAAGCTGAGCACTACTCTGAATGGCCGTGGCTTCAAGAAGTCTGAACTAGACCACACTCTCTTCACACTCACAACTCCCTCAGGTATGATTGCACTTCTTGTGTATGTTGATGATATCATTATCACAGGAAGTGATAAGGAAGGTATCATAGCAACCAAGGAGTTCATTAAATCCATGTTTGAGATTAAAGATTTGGGTGAAATGAAATACTTTCTTGGAATTGAGATATGTAGATCCAAGGAAGGTTTATTCATGTCCCAAAGGAAGTATACACTTGATCTTTTGAAAGGTGCAGGTGCTTATGGAGGCAAGACTGCAAGGATGCCTATGGAGGATGGCTACAAAGTCCCACGAGAGGGGGAGATTGAAGACAGCAAACCTTATCAGGATCCTAAACTCTATAGAAAACTAGTTGGCAAATTGATTTATCTTACCATAACTAGACCTGACATTTGTTTTGCTGTGAATCAGGTGAGTCAACACATGCAAGTTCCTAAGGAGCATCATTGGCGCATGGTGGAGAGGATCTTGATGTATCTCAATGGCTCACCTGATCAAGGAGTATGGATGGGTTGCAATGGAAGCACTGAAGTGGTGGGATACTGTGATGCAGATTGGGCTGGTGATAGAACAGACAGGAGATCAACCACAGGCTATTGCACATTCATTGGAGGCAACTTGGTGACATGGAAGAGTAAGAAGCAGAAGGTGGTCTCTTGCTCAAGCGCAGAAGCTGAGTATAGAGCTATGCTGAAGCTTACCAACGAGTTGGTATGGATCAAAGGCATCTTGAAGCATTTGGAGATTGATCAAGCCACGCCAATGACAATGCATTGTGATAACCAAGCAGCCATTCACATTGCCTCCAACTCGGTGTTTCATGAGAGAACCAAGCACATTGAAGTTGATTGCCACAAGGTGAGGCAAATGATCATTCTAGGAGTCATCTTGCCATGTTACACGAGGAGTGAAGATCAGTTGGCTGATGTGTTCACCAAGGCTGCAAGACAGAAGACAATGGAGTCCATTCACATCAGGTTGGGCCTCATTGATCTTGGGAAGAGAAGGAGCTGATCCTCTTGGCTGTGAGGTCTTTACTCTTTTTCCCTCATCAAGGTTTTGTCCCAATGGGTTTTCCTTGGTGAGGTTTTTAATGAGGAAGATCTCATGGCCATCCAAGCTTAGACTTCCACAAAGCTAAGCTTGAGGGGGAGTGTTGAGATGAGAAGTCTTGAGAGGTTAAGTGTGGATGGAGAAGAAGGAGCTTAGGAGGAATGGATAGGTTTGGGTAAGGTGTCCGTACAAGGCAAGGCCGTACAAGGCCGTACCACTTGGCCGTACACACTTACCTCAGCTGCGGTTAAGTCAAGAGTTACTTGGGTGACTTACCATGATAAGAAGAAGCACTGATCACTCACCTGAAGGATCAGACCGTTACCAAAGGAAGAAGGAGCGTGTGACAGCCTGTCTTGAGCTGGAAAGAAGAAGGCATAAAGCAAAGATACCTCACACACGCGGTCACTCTCATTGGATAGTTCAAATGCATTCTTATCTTATCCATTGACTCCACATGCTTTCTCTCTTGTGTATTCGAAACCCTAGAGCCTCTCTCACACTATATAATGTATCCTTATCTCATTAATGAAAGTTAGACAGTTCTAAACAATCTCTCTCTATACTCATTTCATTATGATTCTCCATTAGTCTCTAATCAGTCTCTTAATCTCTTATTCTCTTCTATAATCCTTTCTAAACTCAGATAATCATTTACATCCTTAAATCTTATATAACTCCTATGAGATTTATTCAACTTCCTGGTGATTATCCACTACTTTATGTATCCAAATGAAGGTTCTTACATCGCGATTCATCCTGGTTTGATTAGAATGACGAAAAAGTTGTCATATTCCCAAACTTGGAAACTGGGATCACCTTATTTGAAAGTGGGATAACTTCTTCATCCTAACTCCTATAAGATTTATTCAACTTCCTGGTGATTCTCCACTACTTTCTGTATCCAAATCAAGCTTTGTACATCGCGATTCATCCTGGTTTGGTTAGAATGACGAAGAAGTTGTCATATTCTCAAACAGGGAAACTGGGATCACCTTATTTGAAAGTGGGATAACTTCTTCATCCTAACTCCTATGAGATTTATTCAACTTCCTGGTGATTCTACACTACTTTATGTATTCAAATGAAGGTTCTTACATCGCGATTCATCCTGGTTTGATTAGAATGACGAATAAGTTGTAATATTCCCAAACAGGGAAACTGGGATCACCTTATTTGAAAGTGGGATAACTTTTTCATCCTAACTCCTATGAGATTTATTCAACTTCCTGGTGAATCTACACAACTTTATGTATCAATATGAAGGTTCTTATATCAAGATCCATCCTAATTTGATTAGAATGACGAAGAAGTTGTCATATTCCCAAACAGGGAAACTGGGATCACCTTATTTGAAACTGGGATAACTACTTCATCCTAACTCTTATGAGATTTATTCAACTTCCTAGTGATTCTCCACAACTTTATGTATCCAAATGAAGGTTCTTACATCGCGATTCATCCTGGTTTGATTAGAATGACGAAGAAGCTGTCATATTCCCAAACAGGGAAACTGGGATCACCTTATTTGAAAGTGGGATAACTTCTTCATCCTAACTCCTATGAGATTTATTCGACTTCCTGGTGATTCTCCACTACTTTATGTATCCAAATGAAGGTTCTTACATCACGATTCATTCTGGTTTGATTAGAATGACGAAGAAGTTGTCATATTCCCAAACGAGGAAACTGGGATCACCTTATTTGAAAGTTGGATAACTTCTTCATCCTAACTCCTATGAGATTTATTCAACTTCCTGGTGATTCTCCACTACTCTATGTATCTAAATCAAGCTTTGCACATCTCGATTCATCCTGGTTTGATTAGAATGTCGAAGAAGTTGTCATATTCCCAAACAGGGAAACTGGGATCACCTTATTTGAAAGGGGGATAACTTCTTCATCCTAACTCCTATGAGATTTATTCAACTTCCTGGTGATTCTCCACAACTTTTTGTATCCAAATGAATGTTCTTACATCGCGATTCATCCTGGTTTGATTAGAATGACGAAGAAGTTGTCATATTCCCAAACAGGGAAACTGGGATCACCTAATTTGAAAGTGGGATAACTTCTTCATCCTAACTCCTATAAGATTTATTCAACTTCCTGGTGATTCTCCACTACTTTCTGTATCCAAATCAAGCTTTGTACATCGCGATTCATCCTGGTTTGATTAGAATGACGAAGAAGTTGTCATATTCCCAAACAGGGAAACTGGGATCACCTTATTTGAAAGTGGGATAACTTCTTCATCCTAACTCCTATGAGATTTATTCAACTTCCTGGTGATTCTACACTACTTTATGTATCCAAATGAAGGTTCTTACATCGCGATTCATCCTGGTTTGATTAGAATGACGAATAAGTTGTAATATTCCCAAACAGGGAAACTGGGATCACCTTATTTGAAAGTGGGATAACTTCTTCATCCTAACTCCTATGAGATTTATTCAACTTCCTGGTGATTCTACACAACTTTATGTATCAATATGAAGGTTCTTATATCAAGATCCATCCTAATTTGATTAGAATGACGAAGAAGTTGTCATATTCCCAAACAGGGAAACTGGGATCACCTTATTTGAAAGTGGGATAACTTCTTCATCCTAACTCCTATGAGATTTATTCAACTTCCTGGTGATTCTCCACTACTTTATGTATCCAAATGAAGGTTCTTACATCGTGATTCATTCTGGTTTGAATAGGATGACGAAGAAGTTTTCATATTCCCAAACAGGGAAACTAGGATCACCTTATTTGAAAGTGGGATAATTTCTTCATCCTAACTCCTATGAGATTTATTCAAATTCCTGGTGATTCTCCACTACTCTTTGTATCTAAATCAAGCTTTGTACATCGCGATTATTCCTGGTTTGATTAGAATGTCGAAGAAGTTGTCATATTCCCAAACAGGGAAACTGGGATCACCTTATTTGAAAGTGGGATAACTACTTCATCCTAACTCTTATGAGATTTATTCAACTTCCTAGTGATTCTCCACAACTTTATGTATCCAAATGAAGGTTTTTACATCGCGATTCATCCTGGTTTGATTAGAATGACGAAGAAGCTGTCATATTCCCAAACAGGGAAACTGGGATCACCTTATTTGAAAGTGGGATAACTTCTTCATCCTAACTCCTATGAGATTTATTCGACTTCCTGGTGATTCTCCACTACTTTATGTATCCAAATGAAGGTTCTTACATCACGATTCATTCTGGTTTGATTAGAATGACGAAGAAGTTGTCATATTCCCAAACGAGGAAACTGGGATCACCTTATTTGAAAGTTGGATAACTTCTTCATCCTAACTCCTATGAGATTTATTCAACTTCCTGGTGATTCTCCACTACTCTATGTATCTAAATCAAGCTTTGTACATCTCGATTCATCCTGGTTTGATTAGAATGTCGAAGAAGTTGTCATATTCCCAAACAGGGAAACTGGGATCACCTTATTTGAAAGGGGGATAACTTCTTCATCCTAACTCCTATGAGATTTATTCAACTTCCTGGTGATTCTCCACAACTTTTTGTATCCAAATGAATGTTCTTACATCGCGATTCATCCTGGTTTGACTAGAATGACGAAGAAGTTGTCATATTCCCAAACAGGGAAACTGGGATCACCTAATTTGAAAGTGGGATAACTTCTTCATCCTAACTCCTATAAGATTTATTCAACTTCCTGGTGATTCTCCACTACTTTCTGTATCCAAATCAAGCTTTGTACATCGCGATTCATCCTGGTTTGATTAGAATGACGAAGAAGTTGTCATATTCTCAAACAGGGAAACTGGGATCACCTTATTTGAAAGTGGGATAACTTCTTCATCCTAACTCCTATGAGATTTATTCAACTTCCTGGTGAATCTACACAACTTTATGTATCCAAATGAAGGTTCTTACATCGCGATTCATCCTGGTTTGATTAGAATGACGAAGAAGTTGTAATATTCCCAAACAGGGAAACTGGGATCACCTTATTTGAAAGTGGGATAACTTCTTCATCCTAACTCCTATGAGATTTATTCAACTTCCTGGTGAATCTACACAACTTTATGTATCAATATGAAGGTTCTTATATCAAGATCCATCCTAATTTGATTAGAATGACGAAGAAGTTGTCATATTCCCAAACAGGGAAACTGGGATCACCTTATTTGAAAGTGGGATAACTTCTTCATCCTAACTCCTATGAGATTTATTCAACTTCCTGGTGATTCTCCACTACTTTATGTATCCAAATGAAGGTTCTTACATCGTGATTCATTCTGGTTTGAAAAGGAAGACGAAGAAGTTTTCATATTCCCAAACAGGGAAACTAGGATCACCTTATTTGAAAGTGGGATAACTTCTTCATCCTAACTCCTATGAGATTTATTCAAATTCCTGGTGATTCTCCACTACTCTTTGTATCTAAATCAAGCTTTGTACATCGCGATTATTCCTGGTTTGATTAGAATGTCGAAGAAGTTGTCATATTCCCAAACAGGGAAACTGGGATCACCTTATTTGAAAGTGGGATAACTTCTTCATCCTAACTCCTATGAGATTTATTCAACTTCTTAGTGATTCTCCACTACTTTATGTATCCAAATGAAGGTTCTTACATCGCGATTCATCCTGGTTTGATTAGAATGACAAGAAGTTGTCATATTCCTAAACAGGGAAACTGGGATCACCTTATTTGAACGTGGGATAACTTCTTCATCCTAACTCCTATGAGATTTATTCAACTTCCTGGTGATTCTCCACTACTTTATGTATCCAAATGAAGGTTCTTACATCACGATTCATCCTGGTTTGATTAGAATGACGAAGAAGTTGTCATATTCCCAAACAGGGAAACTGGGATCACCTTATTTGAAAGTGGGATAACTTCTTCATCCTAACTCCTATGAGATATATTCAACTTCCTGGTGATTCTCCACTACTCTATGTATCTAAATCAAGCTTTGTACATCTCGATTCATCCTGGTTTGATTAGAATGTCGAAGAAGTTGTCATATTCCCAAACAGGGAAACTGGGATCACCTTATTTGAAAGTGGGATAACTTCTTCATCCTAACTCCTATGAGATTTATTCAACTTCCTGGTGATTCTCCACAACTTTTTGTATCCAAATGAATGTTCTTACATCGCGATTCATCCTGGTTTGATTAGAATGACGAAGAAGTTGTCATATTCCCAAACAGGGAAACTGGGATCACCTAATTTGAAAGTGGAATAACTTCTTTATCCTAACTCTTATGAGATTTATTCAACTTCCTGGTGATTCTCCACTACTCTATGTATCTAAATCAAGCTTTGTACATCGCAATTCATCCTGGTTTGATTAGAATGTCGAAAAAGTTGTCATATTCCCAAACAGGGAAACTGGAATCACCTTATTTGAAAGTGGGATAACTTCTTGATCCTAACTCCTATGAGATTTATTCAACTTCCTGGCGATTCTCCACTACTTTATGTATCCAAATGAAGGTTCTAACATAGCGATTCATTCTTGTTAAGATGAGGAGTGTTAAGTGAAGAATGGAGATGAGGGTTGAGTAGAATGAAGAGGAGGAAGGATAGGAAGGTTTGGGAGCTTTGGGATCAGCCAGTCCGTACAAGGCCGTACATGGCCGGACAGTCCGTACAAGATGGGATCAACCAAAGCTCAACCAAACCTTACCATAAGTTATCCGAGTTACTTAAGTAAAGAGGAGAAGTTACCTTAGCCTTTTGTGGGATGGATCAGACCGTTGGAAAGGATAAGGGAGTCTTGGACAGGCTGGCACAGCTGGAAAAGCAAAAGCAAAAGGGCATGAGCCAGCTAAGGAAGGCTCACACGCGCGGCTCACATCATTGGATGATTTTGAAATGGTCATTGACTCCACATGCTTATCTTATCCTCTTGTTTATGAAAACCCTAAGCTCTCTCCCTATAAATATGTAAACACTCTCTCATTAATTAATCAAGTAAGTTTTTGAGTCTTTCTCTTAGTCTTTAATCTCAATGGTTCCTTATTAGACTCATAATCTCATTTCATACTCTAATCTTCTCTAAATCGATTCTAGTCTTTCCTAAACACTCAGATTACTCTAAACATTACTAAAACTAACATGGTATCAGAGCCAGGTTAGTGAGAACCTGAGTTCGTGTTAGGCTCTTTGGAGATTCAAGATTGAAGCTTTAAAGAGTTTGGTTGGTGTTCTTGTGTTCTTGGGAAGTTCCGGGTATTGTCCGAGTTCAAAGACTAGTTTTTAGTGTGTTGCTGAAGCTGTGAGGTTGAAGACCGAGGCAGTGAGTGTTCTTACAAGTCTTTTAACTCAAGATCCAGTTTGTGAAGTCTAGAGAGGTCATCGTTCATCATGGAGAGTGGTATGAACATGAACATGAAGGTAGCGGTTTGCTTCAAGGGAACCAACTACTTGGTGTGGTCTCGGATGGTGAGAACCACGGTGGGAAGCAAAGGGCTTTGGAAGCACATCACGCCAGGAGAAGCTCCAAAGCTCATCACCCAAGGAGAAACTGAAGGAGAAGCCGCAAGCAAAGCGGAAGAGAAGTGGCATCAGGAGGACATGTTGGTGATGTCAGTGCTGCATGCTTCACTTGAGCCGGCGATTCTAGATGCATACAGCTACTGTGAATCAGCTAAAGAGCTGTGGGATACGTTGAAGAAGGTGTATGGGAATACATCAAATCTGAGCCGTGTGTTTGAGGTGAAGCAGGCTATAAACAACTTGGTACAAGAGGATATGGAGTTCACCAAGCATCTAGGGAGGTTCAGAACACTCTGGTCCGAGCTGGAGATGTTGAGGCCAAGCACTACAGATGCAGATGAGCTCAACAAAAGAAGAGAGCAAGATAAGGTCTTTGGGCTACTCCTCACCATGAATCCGGCTTACAATGGTCTTATCCAACACTTGCTTAGAGAGGACACACTACCTGATCTTGAAGAAGTGTGCGCAAGGATTCAGAAGGAACAAGGCTCTATTGGGTTGTTTGGAAAGAAAGGAGAGCTATCTCTCGTGAATCAAGCAACTCAAGAGGAGGGAGGGGAAGCTCCACAAGCACAAAAGGCTGCGCATGGGAAGTATGATGAGAGGAGGTTCAATGGGAACTGTGATCACTGCAAGAAGCATGGCCACAAGAAGAGCCAATGCTGGATACTCCATCCCCATCTCAAGCCGGCAAAGTTTATGAAGGACAGAGAGGCAAGGGCTAATGTCTCAGATGGAGCAAGCGCAAGTGGAGCAGGTACTAGCAAAGGGAAGGAGATAGATGGGCGTGAAGCAGGTGATGGGAGGTCCCTTGTAGCCTACACTGGAGCCCCAAGCAACCGTGGGAACTATGATCAAGAGTATCTAAGGAAATCCGACCTGGATGCTCTCATTAAGCTCTTCAAGGAGCATGGTAACATTTTTGGGTATTCCTTTGGTGCTAGGACTATAGGGAATGATGAGAATCCAACTAGAATTGATAGGATGCATGAAAGTGTGATAGAGATAATCAACCAATCTAGAACAGCTAGTTTTGCTAGGAATGATCATGCATTCAAACCATCTAGTATCCTTGCTCATATTGCTAGTTCACATACCATTAAGCCTTTAGTAGTTGATTCTGGTGCATCTCATCATATGATAAGTGACACTAGTTTGATTAAAAACATTGTACCAATGAATGGAAATGTGATGATAGCTAATGGAGATAGGATACCTATTAGAGGAATAGGAAGTCTTAAACTGTTTGATAAGGAAACCAAAGCCTTTTATATGCCTGAATTTACTTCAAACTTGTTATCTGTTAAGAAATGTGCTACTGATTTGCAATGTAATGTCATATTCAGTCCTAATGATGTGAAGTTTCAGGATATTAAAAGCAGCAAGATGATTGGAAAGGGAGTGACTAAAGGAGAATTGTATTTACTTGAAGATCTTGCTCCTGTTTCTAGTTATAGCTGCTCGTTTACTTCTGTTTCTGGTTCTAGTTTAAGTAAAAATGCATTGTGGCATGCTAGATTAGGACACCCTCATAATAAGGCTTTAAAACTGATGTTGCCAGGTGTTTCCTTTGAGAATAATGATTGTGAAGCTTGTATTTTAGGCAAGCATTGTAAGACTGTCTTTACTAAATCTACTACGGTTTATGAGAAGTGTTTTGATTTGATTCATTCTGATGTTTGGACTGCTCCTTGCTTATCTAGAGACAATCAAAAGTATTATGTAACCTTCATTGATGAAAAATCCAAATACACCTGGTTAACCTTAATTCCAACCAAAGATAGGGTACTTGATGCATTTAAGAACTTTCAATCATATGTGACTAACCATTATAATGCCAAGATAAATATTTTCAGGTCAGATAATGGAGGAGAGTACACGGGACAAGCATTCAAGCTCCACCTATCTCAGCATGGAATCCTACATCAGACAAGCTGTCCCTATACTCCACAACAGAATGGTGTGGCTGAGAGAAAGAATAGGCATCTGATGGAAGTGGCCAGGTCCATGATGTTTCAAACCAATGTACCCAAGAAGTTCTGGAGTGATGCAGTCACTACAGCTTGTTATCTCATCAACAGAACACCAACTCTGATTCTGCAAGGGTTATCACCATTTGAGGTATTGAACCGATACAAGCCCTCATTGGAACATATGAAGATCTTTGGGTGTTTGTGTTTTGTGATGGTACCGGGAGAATTAAGAAACAAGCTTGAAGCTAGGAGCTCCAAGGCAATGTTTGTTGGATACTCATCAAGTCAGAAAGGATACAAGTGCTATGATCCTAACACAAGGAGAGTGTTAGTATCTAGAGAAGTGAAGTTTGTGGAAGAAAAAGGATATTATGAGGAGCAGATTCAAGAAGATTTGAAAGATCTCACTTCAGATAGAGCTGCAACCTTGAGGATAATACTAGAAGGACTTGGAATCAATATGGATCAAGAACAGCAAGAAGTAAGAGGCACTACACCAATACCGAATCATCAGACGTCCAATCTTGAACATGAGGGGGGGAATGGAACAGAAACTCAAACTCAAAGTCATGAAGAGAGTTCTGGTTCTCATGATCAAGCTGTGGAGTCAAATGATCAACAAGAAGGAGCTGAAGCAAGTCAGCTAAGGGATGAAGGAGCTGAAGCAAGTCAGCCAAGAGAAGAAAGTACACAAGAAGATGTACAAGACATGGAGTTACCGGCACAAGAAGGGCCAGTGTTGAGGAGAAGTACAAGGCTGAGAAAGGATCCTTCCAGTTGGGTAAACACGAGAGTGTACTACAATGCTCAAACTGTGAAGCATCCTACTCAGGCCGTGTGTTCTTTCTCTCAATATCCAGAAGCACATTGTGCATTCATGGTAAACTTAGATGAGAATCACATTCCAAGAAGCTATGAAGAGGCAATGGAGGATAAGGAATGGAAGGAATCAGTAGGAGCTGAGGCAGGAGCTATGATAAAGAATGATACATGGTTTGAAAGTGAACTACCAAAAGGGAAGAAGGCAGTATCTAGTAAATGGATCTTCACAATCAAATACAAAGCTGATGGACAGATTGAGAGGAAGAAGACTAGATTAGTAGCAAGAGGGTTCACTCAAACATATGGAGAGGATTACATTGAGACATTTGCACCAGTAGCCAAGTTACATACCATTAGAATTGTACTAAGCTTGGCGGTTAACCTTGGATGGGGATTGTGGCAAATGGATGTGAAGAATGCATTCTTACAAGGAGAACTTGAGGATGAAGTCTACATGTATCCTCCACCAGGTCTTGAACATCTAGTGAAGAGAGGGAATGTACTGAGGCTAAAAAAGGCTATCTATGGGTTGAAGCAATCACCAAGAGCATGGTACAACAAGTTGAGCACAACTCTGAACAGCCGAGGTTTTAAGAAGTCTGAATTGGACCATACTCTCTTTACCCTCATTACTCCCTCATGTGAGTTTTTATAGAGTACTACTCTGGTTGTGTGTGTGAATGTGTATAAGCTCCAATTGAGCAAGATGAGAGCTTTTAATGGTGATTTAAGAACAGAGATTGATAAGAGTGTTTTTGAGTGTATAAGAGACTTAGAAACAGAGATTAAGAGACTGAGAGACTGAGAGATTAAGACTAGAGAATAGATTTGTGTTTCTGGTTTTCAAAACCCTTTCATTGATGAAGGAGGAGGGGAAATCCCCCTCTCTCTCTTAGAGAGATACAATTTCGTCCATCATGCTTATTTATAAGCTTACACAGGTTTACACAATCAGAAACCTATATCTAATGGCTGATAATAACTTAAGAGTAATGGATGGTGTAGATGAGCTGGTCTTGTTGCAATCTGAGTAGTTGATGCTGATTGGTTAAGAGGAGATGGAGCCTGATTGGTTTAATTCAAAATGGGGAAGGCTGGGCTGTGATTGGCTCTCCTTAGGCTCCTCCTAATCTGTCCACAGATCAGTCCAGGTTCATGGTCGTGGCTCCCCTTGTCTTTACAGCCAAGGCCAGCCTGTCCCATGACCAAACTAGCCAATCACACTCCAATGGCATCTTCTTGATTCTCCTTTGATGCCATCTGATCAGAACCTTATCCACAAGACTGGGACCACTTTTATAACTCTCAAACCTTGCCCAGACATTGCACAAGCTTTCCCGGGACGTCAGGTTCGCCCTATTTTTGCACCAACTCCAAAACTTCTCAAATGGCCGAGTTATGCAAATCTGGGTCGCCCTGGTCTGTACAGATCCGTACTGTCCGTACATGTCCGTACTGCCTCTCCCTATCTTTGCACACTCGTCCATTTGCTCCCAAATACACTTCTAAGTCTCTCCTAGACTTGGCCCTAACATTGCACATCCATCATGACACTTCTGGACACCTTGCCCTATCTTTTGCACAAGCCCCAACTCAACTCAACACCTTTAGTTTCTCCATTTCTTCTCTTCAAGTTAACACTCCCCCTCAAGCTTGACTTTAGTTGATCCTAAGTCAAGCTTGGAACCTTGAAGAACTTCCTCATTAAAAACCTCACCAAGGAAAACCCTTTGGGACAAAACCTTGATGAGGGAAAAAGAGTAAAGTCTCCAAGGCCTAGGGATTGGCCAGTGAGTTTTTGTGCCTTACCAACAATGTAAGGGACACAAAGACTCTGGATCATGGCCCTCATGTGATGCAAGATAGAACCCACTCCTCTTGCTCATCATCAACACTTCTTGTACTCTTCTTTAAACAGATCTTGGTCTCTCCCCCTTTCTCACAACCTTCTTGTTGTGATCAAGTGCTCGGACTACCAGATCTTCTTTGATAGATACAAGCTGAGTCTTGGCTGCTTCTTCTTCATGAGTCACCACCATGTTACTGAAACCTTCATGACAGGATGCTTCAGACTGTAGTACCAATCACCTCACTCTAGAGGCCGCATTGGTGATTGCTTCTTCATCCTTCATTATGCTTCATAACTGATCTGCTCCTCTTCTTGAATAACCACCAAGTACTCTCAGATCATGTAAGCTTCAACACTCCCCCTCAAGCTTGAGAATCTCACAGGAACAAGCTTGGATGGATAGCTTCATGATCTGCACCATTACTCCATTGCAACACCTTCTGAACTCGCCATCTTCATGGAGTGCTTGTGGAAGCTTCAGCTACCTCTTCAGCCACCTCACTCTAGAAGCCGCACTGATAAAGTCTTCATCTTCTCACAGCCAAGAGTGCTCTGAACACTCTCTTGCCTAGACACCCCACTGCCTAGACCCGGATGGCTCCTTCATCTTCAGTTGCTTGCAATGGACCTTCTGAACCTTCTTGGTCCGACTGATAGCTCACTAAACTCCCCTCCTCAAGCTTGGATTGAGTATAGGTCCAAGCTTGCAAGTGAGCTTCAGTGAGACTTCACACCAGTGGCGCATCACCACTTCTTTCTCAACTCTCCATTGCTCCACACAATGGGCAAAGTCTTCCTCTTTCAACTCGGATGGATGGTGAACCAAGAACACCTCTTGTGAACCTGAAACATCACTCAAACTCCAGCAAAGATAAGACACAAGTGCATTGGGTCAACCCTTGATGCATCATCAAGTTTGAACACCAATGTCTTTAAGCAATGCAACAGATTAAACTAGACATTTTCAAGTTCTAATCTTTGCAAGCAAACTCTCTAAGCACTAGCATGATCCTAACAGATTCAATACAAGCTACTTAGGCAATTTTTAAAGCTTCTTTACTCAGCAATTTAGACTTAAATCTAATGCTTCAATGTAAGACAGCCACAAGACTATATGCAACAGCTTTCAATCAGATTCATTACATGTATGCAAGCAGATTCAATTAATCACAACAAGCATCACTATGAACTGGAGCTAAGCATATTAATTCAATCTCAATCACCAAACAAGTCTCTTTAAGCATCCTGGGACAGATTCTAAATCATTTTCATTTAGCAATCTTTAAACAATCCTCAGGTTTTCAATCACATCACAACATCACAACCAGTCAATAACACAAGCTCATTATCAAGAAGGGATAGTAATAGCTTACAGTCAAGGAACCTGTTTGGTTCCTTGAACCTCCAATGGCATTAAGGTCATGGCTTGTTGGATCTGAGAGTTACAGGTCGTCACCCAACCTCTCTTCCTTCTACTCATGACCATCTTTTTGTTTCTCCAGCTCAAAGACCCCTCCTTTCTCCATACATACAGTCACCATCTTTAGACATCTTCTTTCTTGTAACCAGATGCAACAAACACTTGGACAAGGTGTTTTGGAGTCAGGTTAGCTAGGCCTCTCCATCTACCTTTGCTTCCAACGTGGCTCTTCATCAGGACAGGTATGAGAAAGGTTGAGGAACCAGGAACAAGCGCCAAGCTTCAGTCTTCTTCTTCATGGAGAAACTGAACTGGATGGAGCTGTCTTCATGGCTTGGATTTGAGCTGAGGTATGAGTGTGAGATGTGCGGAAGCTTCAACCAGGTTCTGATGAACCTGGCTCTGATACCATGTGAGTTTTTATAGAGTACTACTCTGGTTGTGTGTGTGAATGTGTATAAGCTCCAATTGAGCAAGATGAGAGCTTTTAATGGTGATTTAAGAACAGAGATTGATAAGAGTGTTTTTGAGTGTATAAGAGACTTAGAAACAGAGATTAAGAGACTGAGAGACTGAGAGATTAAGACTAGAGAATAGATTTGTGTTTCTGGTTTTCAAAACCCTTTCATTGATGAAGGAGGAGGGGAAATCCCCCTCTCTCTCTTAGAGAGATACAATTTCGTCCATCATGCTTATTTATAAGCTTACACAGGTTTACACAATCAGAAACCTATATCTAATGGCTGATAATAACTTAAGAGGAATGGATGGTGTAGATGAGCTGGTCTTGTTGCAATCTGAGTAGTTGATGCTGATTGGTTAAGAGGAGATGGAGCCTGATTGGTTTAATTCAAAATGGGGAAGGCTGGGCTGTGATTGGCTCTCCTTAGGCTCCTCCTAATCTGTCCACAGATCAGTCCAGGTTCATGGTCGTGGCTCCCCTTGTCTTTACAGCCAAGGCCAGCCTGTCCCATGACCAAACTAGCCAATCACACTCCAATGGCATCTTCTTGATTCTCCTTTGATGCCATCTGATCAGAACCTTATCCACAAGACTGGGACCACTTTTATAACTCTCAAACCTTGCCCAGACATTGCACAAGCTTTCCTGGGACGTCAGGTTCGCCCTATTTTTGCACCAACTCCAAAACTTCTCAAATGGCCGAGTTATGCAAATCTGGGTCGCCCTGGTCTGTACAGATCCGTACTGTCCGTACATGTCCGTACTGCCTCTCCCTATCTTTGCACACTCGTCCATTTGCTCCCAAATACACTTCTAAGTCTCTCCTAGACTTGGCCCTAACATTGCACATCCATCATGACACTTCTGGACACCTTGCCCTATCTTTTGCACAAGCCCCAACTCAACTCAACACCTTTAGTTTCTCCATTTCTTCTCTTCAAGTTAACACTCCCCCTCAAGCTTGACTTTAGTTGATCCTAAGTCAAGCTTGGAACCTTGAAGAACTTCCTCATTAAAAACCTCACCAAGAAAAACCCTTTGGGACAAAACCTTGATGAGGGAAAAAGAGTAAAGTCTCCAAGGCCTAGGGATTGGCCAGTGAGTTTTGTGCCTTACCAACAATGTAAGGGACACAAAGACTCTGGATCATGGCCCTCATGTGATGCAAGATAGAACCCACTCCTCTTGCTCATCATCAACACTTCTTGTACTCTTCTTTAAACAGATCTTGGTCTCTCCCCCTTTCTCACAACCTTCTTGTTGTGATCAAGTGCTCGGACTACCAGATCTTCTTTGATAGATACAAGCTGAGTCTTGGCTGCTTCTTCTTCATGAGTCACCACCATGTTACTGAAACCTTCATGACAGGATGCTTCAGACTGTAGTACCAATCACCTCACTCTAGAGGCCGCATTGGTGATTGCTTCTTCATCCTTCATTATGCTTCATAACTGATCTGCTCCTCTTCTTGAATAACCACCAAGTACTCTCAGATCATGTAAGCTTCAACACTCCCCCTCAAGCTTGAGAATCTCACAGGAACAAGCTTGGATGGATAGCTTCATGATCTGCACCATTACTCCATTGCAACACCTTCTGAACTCGCCATCTTCATGGAGTGCTTGTGGAAGCTTCAGCTACCTCTTCAGCCACCTCACTCTAGAAGCCGCACTGATAAAGTCTTCATCTTCTCACAGCCAAGAGTGCTCTGAACACTCTCTTGCCTAGACACGCCACTGCCTAGACCCGGATGGCTCCTTCATCTTCAGTTGCTTGCAATGGACCTTCTGAACCTTCTTGGTCCGACTGATAGCTCACTAAACTCCCCTCCTCAAGCTTGGATTGAGTATAGGTCCAAGCTTGCAAGTGAGCTTCAGTGAGACTTCACACCAGTGGCGCATCACCACTTCTTTCTCAACTCTCCATTGCTCCACACAATGGGCAAAGTCTTCCTCTTTCAACTCGGATGGATGGTGAACCAAGAACACCTCTTGTGAACCTGAAACATCACTCAAACTCCAGCAAAGATAAGACACAAGTGCATTGGGTCAACCCTTGATGCATCATCAAGTTTGAACACCAATGTCTTTAAGCAATGCAACAGATTAAACTAGACATTTTCAAGTTCTAATCTTTGCAAGCAAACTCTCTAAGCACTAGCATGATCCTAATAGATTCAATACAAGCTACTTAGGCAATTTTTAAAGCTTCTTTACTCAGCAATTTAGACTTAAATCTAATGCTTCAATGTAAGACAGCCACAAGACTATATGCAACAGCTTTCAATCAGATTCATTACATGTATGCAAGCAGATTCAATTAATCACAACAAGCATCACTATGAACTGGAGCTAAGCATATTAATTCAATCTCAATCACCAAACAAGTCTCTTTAAGCATCCTGGGACAGATTCTAAATCATTTTCATTTAGCAATCTTTAAACAATCCTCAGGTTTTCAATCACATCACAACATCACAACCAGTCAATAACACAAGCTCATTATCAAGAAGGGATAGTAATAGCTTACAGTCAAGGAACCTGTTTGGTTCCTTGAACCTCCAATGGCATTAAGGTCATGGCTTGTTGGATCTGAGAGTTACAGGTCGTCACCCAACCTCTCTTCCTTCTACTCATGACCATCTTCTTGTTTCTCCAGCTCAAAGACCCCTCCTTTCTCCATACATACAGTCACCATCTTCTAGACATCTTCTTTCTTGTAACCAGATGCAACAAACACTTGGACAAGGTGTTTTGGAGTCAGGTTAGCTAGGCCTCTCCATCTACCTTTGCTTCCAACGTGGCTCTTCATCAGGACAGGTATGAGAAAGGTTGAGGAACCAGGAACAAGCGCCAAGCTTCAGTCTTCTTCTTCATGGAGAAACTGAACTGGATGGAGCTGTCTTCATGGCTTGGATTTGAGCTGAGGTATGAGTGTGAGATGTGCGGAAGCTTCAACCAGGTTCTGATGAACCTGGCTCTGATACCATGTGAGTTTTTATAGAGTACTACTCTGGTTGTGTGTGTGAATGTGTATAAGCTCCAATTGAGCAAGATGAGAGCTTTTAATGGTGATTTAAGAACAGAGATTGATAAGAGTGTTTTTGAGTGTATAAGAGACTTAGAAACAGAGATTAAGAGACTGAGAGACTGAGAGATTAAGACTAGAGAATAGATTTGTGTTTCTGGTTTTCAAAACCCTTTCATTGATGAAGGAGGAGGGGAAATCCCCCTCTCTCTCTTAGAGAGATACAATTTCGTCCATCATGCTTATTTATAAGCTTACACAGGTTTACACAATCAGAAACCTATATCTAATGGCTGATAATAACTTAAGAGGAATGGATGGTGTAGATGAGCTGGTCTTGTTGCAATCTGAGTAGTTGATGCTGATTGGTTAAGAGGAGATGGAGCCTGATTGGTTTAATTCAAAATGGGGAAGGCTGGGCTGTGATTGGCTCTCCTTAGGCTCCTCCTAATCTGTCCACAGATCAGTCCAGGTTCATGGTCGTGGCTCCCCTTGTCTTTACAGCCAAGGCCAGCCTGTCCCATGACCAAACTAGCCAATCACACTCCAATGGCATCTTCTTGATTCTCCTTTGATGCCATCTGATCAGAACCTTATCCACAAGACTGGGACCACTTTTATAACTCTCAAACCTTGCCCAGACATTGCACAAGCTTTCCCGGGACGTCAGGTTCGCCCTATTTTTGCACCAACTCCAAAACTTCTCAAATGGCCGAGTTATGCAAATCTGGGTCGCCCTGGTCTGTACAGATCCGTACTGTCCGTACATGTCCGTACTGCCTCTCCCTATCTTTGCACACTCGTCCATTTGCTCCCAAATACACTTCTAAGTCTCTCCTAGACTTGGCCCTAACATTGCACATCCATCATGACACTTTTGGACACCTTGCCCTATCTTTTGCACAAGCCCCAACTCAACTCAACACCTTTAGTTTCTCCATTTCTTCTCTTCAAGTTAACACCTCAGGTATGGTTGCTCTCCTTGTGTATGTGGATGATATCATTATCACAGGAAGTGATAAGGAAGGTATCAAAGCAACCAAGGAGTTTCTAAAGTCTATGTTTGAAATAAAAGACTTGGGAGAAATGAAATACTTTCTTGGAATTGAGATTTGTAGATCCAAGGAAGGTTTGTTCATGTCCCAAAGGAAGTATACACTTGATCTTTTGAAAGGTGCAGGTGCTTATGGAGGCAAGACAGCAAGGATGCCAATGGAAGATGGCTACAAAGTACCAGAGAGGGGGAGATTGAAGACAGCAAGCCATTTCATGATCCTAAACTCTATAGAAAACTTGTTGGCAAATTGATTTATCTAACCATCACAAGACCTGATATATGCTTGGCTGTGAATCAGGTGAGTCAACACATGCAGCTTCCCAAGGAACATCACTGGCGTATGGTGGAGAGGCTGCTGATGTATCTAAATGGCTCGCCGGATCAAGGTGTATGGATGGGGTGCAATGGAAGCACAGAAGTGGTGGGCTATTGTGATGCTGATTGGGCAGGTGATAGAGCTGACAGAAGATCAACAACCGGCTATTGCACATTCATTGGAGGCAACTTGGTGACTTGGAAGAGTAAGAAACAGAAGGTGGTGTCATGCTCTAGTGCAGAAGCTGAGTATAGAGCTATGCTGAAGCTTACAAACGAGCTAGTTTGGATCAAGGGCATCTTGAAGCATTTGGAGATAGCACAAGACACTCCAATGACAATGCATTGTGACAACCAGGCCGCCATTCACATAGCCTCCAACTCGGTGTTCCATGAGAGAACAAAGCACATTGAGGTTGATTGCCACAAGGTGAGGCAGATGATTGTCCTAGGAGTCATCTTGCCATGTTATACTAGGAGTGAAGATCAGTTGGCTGATGTATTTACCAAGGCTGCAAGGCAAAAGACAATGGAGTCCATTCATATTAGATTGGGCCTCATTGATCTTCGGAAGAGAAGCAGCTGATCCCCTTAGTCATGAGATCTTTACTCTTTTTCCCTCATTAAGGTTTTGTCCCAATGGGTTTTCCTTAGTGAGGTTTTTTTAATGAGGAAGATCTCATGGCTGTCCAAGCTTAGACTTTCACAAAGCTAAGCTTGAGGGGAAGTGTTAAGATGAGGAGTGTTAAGTGAAGAATGGAGATGAGGGTTGAGTAGAATGAAGAGGAGGAAGGATAGGAAGGTTTGGGAGCTTTGGGATCAGCCAGTCCGTACAAGGCCGTACATGGCCGTACATGGCCGGACAGTCCGTACAAGATGGGATCAACCAAAGCTCAACCAAACCTTACCATAAGTTATCCGAGTTACTTAAGTAAAGAGGAGAAGTTACCTTAGCCTTTTGTGGGATGGATCAGACCGTTGGAAAGGATAAGGGAGTCTTGGACAGGCTGGCACAGCTGGAAAAGCAAAAGCAAAAGGGCATGAGCCAGCTAAGGAAGGCTCACACGCGCGGCTCACATCATTGGATGATTTTGAAATGGTCATTGACTCCACATGCTTATCTTATCCTCTTGTTTATGAAAACCCTAAGCTCTCTCCCTATAAATATGTAAACACTCTCTCATTAATTAATCAAGCAAGTTTTTGAGTCTTTCTCTTAGTCTTTAATCTCAATGGTTCCTTATTAGACTCATAATTTCATTTCATACTCTAATCTTCTCTAAATCGATTCTAGTCTTTCCTAAACACTCAGATTACTCTAAACATTACTAAAACTAATAATTCTGGTTTGAATAGGATGACGAAGAAGTATTCATATTCCCAAACAGGGAAACTAGGATCACCTTATTTGAAAGTGGGATAACTTCTTCATCCTAACTCCTATGAGATTTATTCAAATTCCTAGTGATTCTTGACTACTCTTTGTATCTAAATCAAGCTTTGTACATCGCGATTCATCCTGGTTTGATTAGAATGTCGAAGAAGTTGTCATATTCCCAAACAGGAAAACTGGGATCCCCTTATTTGAAAGTGGGATAACTTCTTCATCCTAACTCCTATGAGATTTATTCAACTTCCTAGTGATTCTCCACTACTTTATGTATCCAAATGAAGGTTCTTACATCGCGATTCATCCTAGTTTGATTAGAATGACAAGAAGTTGTCATATTCCCAAACAGGTAAACTGGGATCCCCTTATTTGAAAGTGGGATAACTTCTTCATCCTAACTCCTATGAGATTTATTCAACTTCCTAGTGATTCTCCACTACTTTATGTATCCAAATGAAGGTTCTTACATCGCGATTCATCCTAGTTTGATTAGAATGACAAGAAGTTGTCATATTCCCAAACAGGTAAACTGGGATCACCTTATTTGAACGTGGGATAACTTCATCATCCTAACTCCTATGAGATTTATTCAACTCCCTGGTGATTCTCCACTACTCTATGTATCTAAATCAAGCTTTGTACATCGCGATTCATCCTGGTTTGATTAGAATGTCGAAGAAGTTGTCATATTCCCAAACAGGGAAACTGGGATCACCTTATTTGAAAGTGGGATAACTACTTCATCCTAACTCCTATGAGATTTATTCAACTTCCTGGTGATTCTCCACTACTCTATGTATCTAAATCAAGCTTTGTACATCGCGATTCATCCTGGTTTGATTAGAATGTCGAAGAAGCTGTCATATTCCCAAACAGGGAAACTGGGATCACCTTATTTGAAAGTGGGATAACTACTTCATCCTAACTCTTATGAGATTTATTCGACTTCCTGGTGATTCTACACTACTTTATATATCCAAATGAAGGTTCTTACATCGCGATTCATCCTGGTTTGATTAAAATGACGAATAAGTTGTAATATTCCCAAACAAGGAAACTGGGATCACCTTATTTGAAAGTGGGATAACTTCTTCATCCTAACTCCTATGAGATTTATTCAACTTCTTGGTGAATCTACACAGCTTTATGTATCCAAATGAAGGTTCTTATATCAAGATCCATCCTGGTTTGGTTAGAATGACGAAGAAGTTGTCATATTCCCAAACTGGGAAACTGGGATCACCTTATTTGAAAGTGGGATAACTTCTTCATCCTAACTCCTATGAGATTTATTCAACTTCCTGGTGATTCTCCACTACTTTATGTATCCAAATCAAGCTTTGTACATCGCGATTCATCCTGGTTTGATTAGAATGATGAAGAAGTTGTCATATTCCCAAACAGGGAAAATGGGATCACCTTATTTGAAAGTGAGATAACTTCTTCATCCTAACTCCTATTAGATTTATTCAACTTCCTGGTGATTCTCCACTACTCTATGTATCTAAATCAAGCTTTGTACATCGCGATTCATCCTGGTTTGATTAGAATGTCGAAGAAATTGTCATATTCCCAAACATGGAAACTGGGATCACCTTATTTGAAAGTGGGATAACTTCTTCATCCTAACTCCTATGAGATTTATTCAACTTCGTGGTGATTCTACACTACTTTATGTATCCAAATGAAGGTTCTAACATCGCGATTCATTCTGTTTTGAATAGGATGACGAAGAAGTATTCATATTCCCAAACAGGGAAACTGAGATCTGTGAGATTTTCAGAGATCTCAGGTTGTGTATGTGTATAAGCTCCAATGGAGCAAGCTGAGAAGATTAGAGTTTGTTTTAGGTGATTTTAGAGAGAGAGTTTATAAGAGTGTTTATGTGTTTACTTAAATCAGAAACTAGAGACTTTGAGAGATTAAGAGTATAAGAAAGGGAGAGATTAAAGGGAATCTGATTCAAGAACACATTTCATTATGAAGTGGAGAGGGGAAATCCCCCAAACTCCCTTAAGCCTTTACAAAATCGCCCACACATCTCCTTTTATAAGGTTTACAACTTTGCATTCTCATAAACCTAAATCTAATGGATAGAAATGACTGAATATAAATGGATGGCCAGGATGGAGAGTTGAGATTGCAATCTGTGTGAAATGTCTTGATTGGAGGAGAGCTAGTTGATATCTGATTGGTTTATTCAAACTGGTCAAAGGGAAGGCTGTTCTCCCATTGGCTCCTTATAGGCTCCCATGTATCCAGCCCTTATTCAGATCAGGTTCATGGTAAAGGCTGTCTTTCACTTTACAGCTATAGCCAGCCTGTCCATACTCCAAAGTAGCCAATCAGCTCCATCTCAGCTCTCATTGGCCGCTTGCCTTCACAAGGGATCTCCTTGATTCCCTTTTGATGCTCCACGACCAGACTCCTTTTACTCAGCCCTAAGTGTGCACAAAACCTCCATGACATGTTCTGATCACGCCCTAACTTTGCACATCTTGGCCCGGACTTTGCACACTCCCAAAACATCTCAAATGGCCAAGTTGTGTATCCTCGGGTTGTCTCGGTCCGTACGGATCCGTACAGGTCCGTACCATCCGTACTGCCTCGCCCTAAGTATGCACACTTGCCCATTTGCTCCCAAACACTCTTCTAAGTCCCTCCTGGACTTGGCCCTATCTTTGCACAGCCATATGAGCACTTCTGGACACCTTCAACCACTCCTAAAGTCTTCATAGATAATCTCCGGAGGTCTTGCCCTATTCTTGCTCAAGACTCAATCTCAACTCAACACTTCACCACTCCATTTCTTTTCTTCAAGTCAACACTCCCCCTCAAGCTTGACTTTAGTTGATCCTAAGTCAAGCTTGGAACCTTGAAGAACTTCCTCATTAAAAACCTCACCAAGGAAAACCCTTTGGGACAAAACCTTGATGAGGGAAAAAGAGTAAAGCCTCCAAGGCCTAGGGATTGGCCAGTGAGTCTTTGTGCCTTACCAGCAATGTAAGGGACACAAAGACTCTGGATCATGGCCTCTTCTCGTGATGCATTGTTGATCATCACTTCATTGCACACCACTAACACTTCTTGGAACTCTTCTTTGGACCGGCCTGAGTCTTCCCTTCTCTCGTGGCTTCTTGCCATCTCCATCAGGTAAGACACGCCTAGCTCCTGCTCATTGAGTATCCAAGTACCTGATACAACATTCCACAAGTGTATCAGTCCTCAAGAGATAAACCTATCATGTATATACTTAAAGAGATAAGTTCAGGTTTACTCCCTTGTTTAAGATGGTGAGGAGTGGTCTCTTCATTTCGCCACTTGAGTCCTCACTTGCTAAGCTTAACAGCTTCTCCTTTCATCACACAAGCTTACTAATACTCCCCCTCAAGCTTGAGACCGAGTATAGGGAAGGTCCAAGCTTGAAGGTGAGCGCATACTAAGCTTCATGAACAACCTTGTGGGAACACCTCCATCTTCTTCAGACTTGATGCTTACTTCCCCACTTAACCACCATTGCACTGAGGAGATACCTCAGCTTACTCTCCAAGTACTTCTTATTAGAAGCTCATTGAGTTGCTTTCTTCTTCACTCTACTTCGGCTGCATCTACACATGATCAGCTTGCATTGGCCTTGAGGAATCAGGACATTGAGCTTTGAGGATCTTCTGGTAGCTCACTTGAATCCCCACCTCAAGCTTGACTTTGTATAGGTGCAAGCTTGAAGTGAGCCTCAATGAGACTTCAAACCGGGAGCACATCACTGCCTACAGCTGCGCTTAAGCCAACCGATCTGCCTTTGCCTTCAGCTCCAATGCCTTCAGGTCATCAGTCTCCCCAAGACTTTGGTGATGGCCTTTACTTGTGTGTCTCCATGAACCAGGAGCGCATCACCATCACAAGCTGCGCTATCTCAACCGGCCATACACACAAGCCACTCTCCATTGCTTTAACAATGGGCAAAGTCTTCCTCTTCAACTAGGATTAGTGATGGACAAAGAACACTCCTCATGTACCTGAAACATCACTCAAACTCCAGCAAAGATAAGACACAAGTGCATTGGGTCAACCCTTGATGCATCATCAAGTTTGAACACCAATGTCTTTAAGCAATGCAACAGATTAAACTAGACATTTTCAAGTTCTAATCTTTGCAAGCAAACTCTCTAAGCACAAGCAAGATCCCTTCAAGATTCAAGACAAGCTACTTAGGCAATTTTAATGCTCCTTAATCTGCAACTTAGACATGAATCCAATGCATCAATACAAGGCAGCAACAACACTCAATGCTTCACATTTAAACTTGGTTTCATTTCATGAAAGCAATCAGGTTTAGACATTACTACTATCATCCTAAAAGACAATCATTATGAACCAGTATGCAAGCAACAACTTCTCAGTCACCAAACACAACTCAATAAGTATCCTGGGACAGATTCTAAACAATTGTTTATTTAGCAATCTTAACACATCCTCAGGTTGTTCAATCACAACACCACAACACAACATGTCAATATACTCAAGCTTTATACAAAAGGAAAGAACTTTCTTACAGCCAAGGACCTTTGTATAGATCCTTGATTCCATTGGACAGATTCTGAGTTGTTAGTGTGCACTCCAACGCCTCCATCTTCCATGGACCTTTCCTTTTGAACTACCATGTCTTAGCTCCCACCTTTCTCCATGTTGTACACGCCACACCAGTACAAGCAGCAAGCTTTCTTCTTGAGAAACTTCTTCTTGGACTTTGAATAGCAAGAACCAGGAACTGGCTTTGCTAGAGAGGGTAGCTAATCCACTCCATTGCCTTTGTTTCCTTGGATCTTCTTTCTTCAAGGGCGACATGGGATGATGAGGAACAGCACCAGACAGCTTCTGGACTCCAGGATGAACACGCCTGCCTCTTGAGGTGTTGAACAGCCGGATTGAACAGACAGCTTCTTCTTGGTTGTAATGGACATGGGAGTGAGCTCTGAGGTTTGCGGAAGCTTCAACCAGATTCAGATGAACCTGGCTCTGATACCATGTGAGATTTTCAGAGATCTCAGGTTGTGTATGTGTATAAGCTCCAATGGAGCAAGCTGAGAAGATTAGAGTTTGTTTTAGGTGATTTTAGAGAGAGAGTTTATAAGAGTGTTTATGTGTTTACTTAAATCAGAAACTAGAGACTTTGAGAGATTAAGAGTATAAGAAAGGGAGAGATTAAAGGGAATCTGATTCAAGAACACATTTCATTATGAAGTGGAGAGGGGAAATCCCCCAAACTCCCTTAAGCCTTTACAAAATCGCCCACACATCTCCTTTTATAAGGTTTACAACTTTGCATTCTCATAAACCTAAATCTAATGGATAGAAATGACTGAATATAAATGGATGGCCAGGATGGAGAGTTGAGATTGCAATCTGTGTGTAATGTCTTGATTGGAGGAGAGCTAGTTGATATCTGATTGGTTTATTCAAACTGGTCAAAGGGAAGGCTGTCCTCCCATTGGCTCCTTATAGGCTCCCATGTATCAAGCCCTTATTCAGATCAGGTTCATGGTAAAGGCTGTCTTTCACTTTACAGCTATAGCCAGCCTGTCCATACTCCAAAGTAGCCAATCAGCTCCATCTCAGCTCTCATTGGCCGCTTGCCTTCACAAGGGATCTCCTTGATTCCCTTTTGATGCTCCACGACCAGACTCCTTTTACTCAGCCCTAAGTGTGCACAAAGCCTCCATGACATGTTCTGATCACGCCCTAACTTTGCACATCTTGGCCCGGACTTTGCACACTCCCAAAACATCTCAAATGGCCAAGTTGTGTATCCTCGGGTTGTCTCGGTCCGTACGGATCCGTACAGGTCCGTACCATCCGTACTGCGTCGCCCTAAGTATGCACACTTGCCCATTTGCTCCCAAACACTCTTCTAAGTCCCTCCTGGACTTGGCCCTATCTTTGCACAGCCATATGAGCACTTCTGGACACCTTCAACCACTCATAAAGTCTTCATAGATAATCTCCGGAGGTCTTGCCCTATTCTTGCTCAAGACTCAATCTCAACTCAACACTTCACCACTCCATTTCTTTTCTTCAAGTCAACAAGATCACCTTATTTGAAAGTGGGATAACTTTTTCATCCTAACTCCTATGAGATTTATTCAAATTCCGGGTGATTCTCCACTACTTTATGTATCCAAATCAAGCTTTGTACATCCCGATTCATCCTGGTTTGATTAGAATGACGAAGAAATTGTCATATTCCCAAACAGGGAAACTGGGATCACCTTATTTGAAAGTGGAATAACTTCTTCATCCTAACTCCTATGAGATTTATTCAACTTCCTGGTGATTCTCCACTACTCTATGTATCTAAATCAAGCTTTGAACATCGCGATTCATCCTGGTTTGATTAGAATGTCGAAGAAGTTGTCATATTCCCAAACAGGGAAACTGGGATCACCTTATTTGAAAGTTGGATAACTTCTTCATCCTAACTCCTATGAGATTTATTCAACTTTCTGGTGATTCTCCACTACTTAATGTATCCAAATGAAGGTTCTTACATCGCGATTCATCCTAGTTTGATTAGAATGACAAGAAGTTGTCATATTCCCAAACAGGGAAACTGGGATCACCTTATTTGAACGTGGGATAACTTCTTCATCCTAACTCCTATGAGATTTATGTTGAGATGAGAGGATAGAGAGAAGATACATTGATAGAGGAAGAGTATTTGGGCTGTCAGTTGTTAAGTTGGTGATCAGGAAGTGTTAACTTTAGAATTTTACTGTGGTAACTTTATTTTAACCACAGTAACTACTTGGGGAAGTTATCTGATGGGATGAGAAGGTAACTTAGTGAAGAGAGGAGGGTAAACTCGACCAAAGAGGATAAGGGAGGATAAGGAAGGATAAGGGAGCACTTTGACAGCCTGTATGATGCTGGAAAGGAGAGGATGCTTTTACACTAGTGCAAGCATGTGAGAAAGCACAGCCAAGTGATTTAAAAGGAGTTCCAGCCTGTCCTTTGACTCCACATGCTTATGGATTTCGAAATTCACTTAATCAGCCTTATCTCTTCTTATATAGTTTGTATCTGATACATTAAATCATTTTAATGGAGTTTTGAGTCTCTCTCTCTTGTTCTTATTCTCTCTAGAACTCTTAATCTCCTAAACATTATACAAATCACACAGATTAATTATTAAACACACTACAAACACAAAAGTGTTTATGGTATCAGAGCCAGGTTCCGCAAAGGGGAGAGTGTGTTTGATTATGATTTTCGAAATCAGAGTTTCTTGAGGTGTTCTTGAGGTGTTCTTGGTGTTCTTGATGTGTTCTTGGTGTTTTTTGGTGTGCTTGAGATCGAATTGAGTCGGTGGAGAGTTTCTGATGCATTCAAACGAGTTAAGCATGGTGGAGGAGATAAGATCAAGAAGTGAAGAGAAGAAAGAGAGAGAAAACGAGTGTGCTTGGTCAAGCTGGATAAAGACAGCTTTTGAAAGCTGTGGGATTTGGAGTAATCATGAAAAGGAAGAACCTTTAAAGGTGAGAGCTGCTGAGAAAGATCAGACAGCAAGGTTGGAGGAGATTCAAGTAAAGGTGGAACCTTTAAAGGAGGTAGCTGCTGAAGAAGGTCAGACAGCAAGGTTGGAGGTTCATGAAGCCAAGGGCGTGATCTATAGTCTAAGAAAAGGGAAGAACGAGTTGTATCAGCTTGTGGAGAGGCTGAGAGAAGTTGAATCAGAGTTGAGTATGGTGAAAACTCATACAGCAAGTCCGAGTTGGTATCAAGGAAGGAGGAAGCAAGATGTGATCTTTGGCTTTCTTATGGGAGAGATTTGTGAGCTAGTTGAACACATGTGTGATGTGTGGGAGATAAACAAGAAGCCAGATAGATGGAAGAGAGGTACAAGCTGCAAGAAGGGAAAGTTGAGAAAACTTTCTAAGATGTGGGTCATGATGAGCAGATTATGGAGAAAGGATATCAAGGAGAGTATGCAAGTAGGAGAATGCTTGTACTCAGATTACATTGGAGAATCTGTAGAGAGCAGTGGGGTTATGAGGAAGCTAGAGACCAAAGGAGCGGATGAGCCTGTCACAAAGGAGGAATGGGATGAGTTTGTCAAGTATGTGTATGCTTTGGCTACGACCCGGAGACAAGGTGCTCCTGCCAAAGCATCCACATCCAACAAACCCATCATTGTTGATTCTGGAGCAAGTCATCACATGATTAGTGACAGAAGCTTAATGAGTGATGTAAAGAAAGCTACTGGGGGTGTGATGATAGCTAATGGTGATAGGATTCCAATAGAAGGAGTTGGAAAGCTCAAGCTATTTGATAAAGACTCAGATGCCTTCTACATGCCACAGTTTGCTTCAAATCTACTATCTGTGAGGAAAGCCACAATTGATCTTGGCTGTCAAGTAGTATTCAGGCCAGATGATGTTGAGTTCCAAGATTTGAAGACTGGAAAGGTCATTGGGAGAGGAGACAGCAAGAATAATCTATACCAGCTCCAATTGGCTAAGATCTCTAAACCCTTTGATTCTATGTGTTTGAGCAGTACTTATGAAAAGATTGATAGTATTACTTGGCATGCTAGATTGGGACATCCTCACGCTCGTGCTATTGAATTGATAATTCCTAATATGTCATTTAATCACTTGGAGTGTGAAGCATGCATATTAGGAAAGCATTGTAGGACTGTTTTTCCAACATCAGAAACTACTTATGAGCATTGCTTTGATCTAGTTCATTCAGATGTGTGGACTGCTCCTTGTTTGTCTAGAGATAGCCAGAAGTACTTTGTGACATTCATTGATGAGAAGTCTAAGTATACTTGGCTTACATTGCTTCCATCTAAAGATAGGGTGCTAGAAGCATTTATGAACTTCCAAGCATATGTATCTAATCAATACAATGCTACTGTGAAGGTACTGAGATCAGATAATGGAGGTGAATACATCAGCAATGCCTTCAAGAGTCATCTAGCCAAGCATGGGATTGTGCATCAGACTAGCTGCCCTTATACACCACAGCAGAATGGTGTAGCTGAGAGGAAGAACAGGCACTTGATGGAGGTTGCTAGATCGATGATGTTTCATGCAAATGTCCCAAAACGTTTTTGGAGTGATGCTGTGCAGACTGCTTGCTATCTCATCAACCGGGTTCCAACCAAGATATTGAAGAATCTGTCTCCATTTGAGGTATTGAACAAGAGCAAACCTGTCATTGATCATCTACGTGTCTTTGGGTGTGTGTGCTATGTCATGGTTCCAGGAGAGCAGAGAAACAAGCTGGAGGCAAAGAGTACTAAGGCTATGTTCATTGGTTACTCTATCACTCAGAAGGGGTACAAGTGCTATGATCCTGAAGCAAGGAGAGTGATGGTATCTAGAGAAGTGAAGTTTGTTGAAACAAAAGGTTATTATGAAGAAAAGGAGTGGGAAAATCTGAAGGATTTGTCTCAAGCTCCATCTGATAAGGCAACAATACTGAGAGTGTTGTTAGAGAAGCTTGGGATAGGATTATCCCAGGATCAGGAAACCGGAAGGAGAGAGTCTTCCAATCAGAGTGGTGGAGCTGGAAGAACAACTCCTCTTGATCATGAGAGGGGGAATGGAACTGAATCTGGTGAGCAAGAGCAAAACCAAGAGGATTCAGGTCTTCATGATCAAGATACATCACAAGAAGTTGAGAACAATGAGGTTCAGTCTAGTGGAGAAGTGGATGAGGTTCAGTCTAGTGTAGAAGAACAAGTCAGACCGGCCAGTTCAGAAGAAGAGCAAGTGGAGCCGGCTAGTGTGCAAACTGAAGATCAGGTTCAAGCTTTGAGGAGGAGCACAAGGATAAAGAGGGATCCTTCCAACTGGGTAAACACGAGAGTGTACTACAATGCCCAGGCTGTGGAGCATCCTTCTCAAGCCGTGTGTTCCTTTGCTGAGTTTCCAGAGGAGCATTATGCCTTTATGATTAGTCTGGATGAGAGTTATGTACCAAGGACTTATGAAGAAGCTATGTTAGACAAGGAGTGGAAAGAATCAGTGGGAGCTGAAGCAGGTGCTATGATCAAAAATGATACATGGTATGAGAGTGAGCTGCCTAAGGGAAAGAGGGCTGTATCTAGTAGATGGATCTTCACAATCAAGTATCTAGCAAATGGACAGATTGAT
This sequence comes from Brassica napus, assembly GCF_020379485.1. Classification (NCBI taxonomy): domain Eukaryota; kingdom Viridiplantae; phylum Streptophyta; class Magnoliopsida; order Brassicales; family Brassicaceae; genus Brassica; species Brassica napus. The sequence continues at coordinate 76,274 of NW_026015106.1, forward strand.
AGGAAGAAGACCAGATTGGTTGCAAGAGGATTTACACAGACCTATGGAGAGGATTACATTGATACCTTTGCACCAGTAGCTAAGCTACATACAGTTCGGATTGTGTTGTCCATTGCAACAAACTTGGAGTGGGATTTGTGGCAGATGGATGTGAAGAATGCTTTCTTACAAGGTGAGCTAGAAGATGAGGTATACATGCTTCCTCCTCCTGGTCTTGAGCATCTAGTAAAGCCAGGGAATGTTTTGAGATTGAAGAAGGCAATATATGGGCTGAAACAATCACCTAGAGCTTGGTACAGGAAGCTGAGTACAACACTCAATGGGAGAGGCTTTAGGAAGTCTGAATTAGATCACACTCTCTTCACCTTGACAGGACCTTCAGGGATCATTGTGATTCTAGTGTATGTGGATGACTTGATTATCACAGGGAGTGATAAGGCAGGGATTCAAGCTACTAAGGAGTTTCTTAAATCTGTGTTTGACATCAAGGATTTGGGAGAGATGAAGTATTTTCTGGGCATTGAGATATGCAGATCAAAGGAGGGTTTGTTTATGTCTCAAAGGAAGTATACTATGGATATGTTGAAGGAGACTGATGTGCTTGGAGGAAAGATAGCCAACACACCCCTAGAGGAGGGATATAAGGTTCTGCGTGAGGGGGAGGTTGAAGAGAAGCAGCTGTTTGAGGATCCTAAGCTATACAGGAAGATGGTTGGCAAGCTGATCTACTTGACCATTACTAGGCCAGATATATGCTTTGCGGTGAATCAAGTGAGTCAGCATATGCAGGCGCCAAAGGTCCATCATTGGAAGATGGTTGATAGGATACTAAGGTATCTGAGTGGGACGGCTGGACAAGGAGTTTGGATGGGCTGTAATGGCAGTACAGAAGTGGTTGGGTATTGTGATGCTGATTGGGCAGGAGATAGAGTGGACAGGAGATCAACTACTGGGTATTGTACATTCATTGGAGGGAACTTGGTTACTTGGAAGAGTAAGAAGCAGAAGGTTATCTCTTGTTCAAGTGCTGAAGCTGAGTATAGAGCCATGTTGAAGCTGACAAACGAGTTGGTGTGGATCAAGGGGATCTTGAAGCATCTAGAGATTGAGCAGAGTACTCCTATGACTATGCATTGTGACAATCAAGCAGCTATCCACATTGCCTCCAACTCAGTGTTTCACGAGAGAACAAAGCACATAGAGGTGGATTGTCATAAGGTGAGGCAGATGATTATCTTAGGAGTGATTCTGCCATGTTATACAAGGAGTGAAGATCAGCTTGCAGATGTGTTCACTAAGGCAGCAAGATTGAAGACAATGGAGTCCATACTATCCAGGCTTGGACTCATTGATCTTACTCCTAGGAGCTGAGCCCCTTGACCATGGAGTCTCCACTCTTTTTCCCTCATCAAAGTTTTATCCCAATGGGTTTTCTTTGGTGAGGTTTTTAATGAGGGAGGTCTTCATGGTTTCCAAGCTTGACTTGTTCCACATGGTCAAGCTTGAGGGGGAGTGTTGAGATGAGAGGATAGAGAGAAGATACATTGATAGAGGAAGAGTATTTGGGCTGTCAGTTGTTAAGTTGGTGATCAGGAAGTGTTAACTTTAGAGTTTTACTGTGGTAACTTTATTTTAACCACAGTAACTACTTGGGGAAGTTATCTGATGGGATGAGAAGGTAACTTAGTGAAGAGAGGAGGGTAAACTCGACCAAAGAGGATAAGGGAGGATAAGGAAGGATAAGGGAGCACTTTGACAGCCTGTATGATGCTGGAAAGGAGAGGATGCTTTTACACTAGTGCAAGCATGTGAGAAAGCACAGCCAAGTGATTTAAAAGGAGTTCCAGCCTGTCCTTTGACTCCACATGCTTATGGATTTCGAAATTCACTTAATCAGCCTTATCTCTTCTTATATAGTTTGTATCTGATACATTAAATCATTTTAATGGAGTTTTGAGTCTCTCTCTCTTGTTCTTATTCTCTCTAGAACTCTTAATCTCCTAAACATTATACAAATCACACAGATTAATTATTAAACACACTACAAACACAAAAGTGTTTAATTTATTCAACTTCCTGGTGATTCTCCACTACTCTATGTATCTAAATCAAGCTTTTTACATCGCGATTCATCCTGGTTTGATTAGAATGTCGAAGAAGTTGTCATATTCCCAAACAGGGAAACTGGGATCACCTTATTTGAAAGTGGGATAACTACTTCATCCTAACTCCTATGAGATTTATTCAACTTCCTGGTGATTCTCCATGTTGAAACTTACATGATCTGAGAGTACTTGGTGGTTATTCAAGAAGAGGAGCAGATCAGTTATGAAGCATAATGAAGGATGAAGAAGCAATCACCAATGCGGCCTCTAGAGTGAGGTGATTGGTACTACAGTCTGAAGCATCCTGTCATGAAGGTTTCAGTAACATGGTGGTGACTCATGAAGAAGAAGCAGCCAAGACTCAGCTTGTATCTATCAAAGAAGATCTGGTAGTCCGAGCACTTGATCACAACAAGAAGGTTGTGAGAAAGGGGGAGAGACCAAGATCTGTCTAAAGAAGAGTACAAGAAGTGTTGATGATGAGCAAGAGGAGTGGGTTCTATCTTGCATCACATGAGGGCCATGATCCAGAGTCTTTGTGTCCCTTACATTGTTGGTAAGGCACAAAAACTCACTGGCCAATCCCTAGGCCTTGGAGACTTTACTCTTTTTCCCTCATCAAGGTTTTGTCCCAAAGGGTTTTCCTTGGTGAGGTTTTTAATGAGGAAGTTCTTCAAGGTTCCAAGCTTGACTTAGGATCAACTAAAGTCAAGCTTGAGGGGGAGTGTTAACTTGAAGAGAAGAAATGGAGAAACTAAAGGTGTTGAGTTGAGTTGGGGCTTGTGCAAAAGATAGGGCAAGGTGTCCAGAAGTGTCATGATGGATGTGCAATGTTAGGGCCAAGTCTAGGAGAGACTTAGAAGTGTATTTGGGAGCAAATGGACGAGTGTGCAAAGATAGGGAGAGGCAGTACGGACATGTACGGACAGTACGGATCTGTACAGACCAGGGCGACCCAGATTTGCATAACTCGGCCATTTGAGAAGTTTTGGAGTTGGTGCAAAAATAGGGCGAACCTGACGTCCCGGGAAAGCTTGTGCAATGTCTGGGCAAGGTTTGAGAGTTATAAAAGTGGTCCCAGTCTTGTGGATAAGGTTCTGATCAGATGGCATCAAAGGAGAATCAAGAAGATGCCATTGGAGTGTGATTGGCTAGTTTGGTCATGGGACAGGCTGGCCTTGGCTGTAAAGACAAGGGGAGCCACGACCATGAACCTGGACTGATCTGTGGACAGATTAGGAGGAGCCTAAGAAGAGCCAATCACAGCCCAGCCTTCCCCATTTTGAATTAAACCAATCAGGCTCCATCTCCTCTTAACCAATCAGCATCAACTACTCAGATTGCAACAAGACCAGCTCATCTACACCATCCATTCCTCTTAAGTTATTATCAGCCATTAGATATAGGTTTCTGATTGTGTAAACCTGTGTAAGCTTATAAATAAGCATGATGGACGAAATTGTATCTCTCTAAGAGAGAGAGGGGGATTTCCCCTCCTCCTTCATCAATGAAAGGGTTTTGAAAACCAGAAACACAAATCTATTCTCTAGTCTTAATCTCTCAGTCTCTCAGTCTCTTAATCTCTGTTTCTTAGTCTCTTATACACTCAAAAACACTCTTATCAATCTCTGTTCTTAAATCACCATTAAAAGCTCTCATCTTGCTCAATTGGAGCTTATACACATTCACACACACAACCAGAGTAGTACTCTATAAAAACTCACACTCTGTTGAGATAAGAGGATGGAGAGAAGATACATTGATATAGGAAGAGTATTGGGGCAGAGAGTAACTTTGGGAATTTACCACAGTAACTTTAGTTTTACTGTGGTAACTAAGGTAAAGGCTTGGGAAGTTACATTGGACCCTTATGGTAAAGGGGATCACGCCCAAGATGAGTCTGGATAGGGGAGGAGGTGTTTGGATAAGGTCTGGTCATAGCTGGAAAAGTAAAGCACTTTTACAGCCTGTCCAAGCATGTGAAGCAAAAGGAGCTCCAGCCTGTCCATTGACCTCACATGCTTATGGATTTCGAAATCCCTTTTGTATTAGCCTTATCTCTTCATATATATCTTGTATCTGAGACATTAAATCAATTAATGGAGTTTTGAGTCTCTCTCTCTTGATTCTCTTACTAAAATCTCTTAATCTCTTTAATCTTTGAATCTAAGTATCTATGGTTGTTTGAATCATTCTCTAAACACAAAAGTGTTTATGGTATCAGAGCCAGGTTCCTTGAAAAGGAGAGAGTGATTTCGTTTTTCTAAATGTTCTTGAGTGTTCTTGAGAGTTCTTGAGATTTTTCAAGAGCTAGATCCTTTAAAAGTCAAGTTTGTGTCTGTTGGTGTTTCTTTTGGAGAGTCAGCTTCAAGGGAGTCCGTTTAGGTGTTTCACAAGGTCAGAAGAGGGGTCTAGCTAGTTGGTAAGCTTGGCGTGTGAGATTAGAAGCATTTGGGGGAAGATCTAGGCTAAAGGTTGTTGCTTTAGGCTAAAGGTTGTTGCTTTAGGCTAAAGAAAATGGAGCTGCTTCAATCTGGTACAACAAGGCGTGAAGAGAAGAAAGAGAGAGGGAATGAGTGGGGGTGGTTCTCACAGATGAAAACAACACTGAAAAGGTGTGGAGTTTGGAGAAACCATGAGAAGAAAGCGTCTTTGATGAGTAAAGCTGCTGAGAAAGATCAGACAGCAAGAGAAACAAATGGAGATTGCTTTAGTCTTGAAGAAAGTACACTGCTTGAGAAGATTGAAGATGTTTATGAGAACAAGATCAGTCTTAGGAGAGTGTATGAAGTCAAGAAGGTGATTAGTGAAGTTAAACCAGGAAGAGAAGGGTTCAATAATCATGTGAGGAAGCTACAACATTTGTGGGTTGAACTACAAGGGTTGAGATCCCATGTGGATGGGGATACTACACAAGAGCAAGCGACAGTCTTGAAGCTCTTGGCGAGCATGGAGTCATCATATGGGTGGCTGGTGGAGATGGTTCTAAGAGGGGAACAGCTTCCGGAAATGGAAGAGATCTGTGTGCTTATAAGAAGGGCGTATGAGATAATGAGAGATGATGAGAGGCTAACCATGAGTAGGAGTGAGAGCTCATGGAAGCCAACTGGGAGTAGGAGTGAGAGCTTCCAGAAGCTAACCATGAGTAGGAGTGAGAGCTCATGGAGGCTAACCGGGAGTAGGAGTGAGGGCTTCCGGAAGAAGAGGAGGTGCAGAATGCTATCCAAAGCTTCTATCAACATAGGAAAGGGTAGGAAGAGAGTTGTGGGAGAGTGTTCTTACTCAGCCTACATGGGGGAATCAGTAGAAGACAGTGGGGTGTTAAAAGAGCAGGAGAAAGGGAGTGGAGCTGATGATCGCATCACCAGGAAAGAATGGAGAGTGTTCATGGAACAAGTACAAGCCTTAGCAGCAAGCAGGAAGCATGCTATACAATCCGGAGCTTCTAAACCCATTGTGATTGATTCTGGAGCAAGCCATCATATGATCAGTGATAGGAGGCTTATAAGTGAGATCAAGGCTGCAACAGGGAGTGTTATGATAGCTAATGGTGCTATGATCCCAATAGAAGGAGTGGGAAAGCTAAAACTGTTTGAGAAGGACACAGCTGCCTTCTACATGCCTCAGTTCACTTCAAATCTATTATCTGTGAAGAAAGCTACCATTGATCTTGATTGTCAAGTAGTATTCAGACCTGATGAAGTTGAGTTTCAAGATTTGAAGACTGGGAGAGTTATTGGCAGAGGAGACAGCAAGAATCAGCTATACCATCTTCAAATGGCTAAGAATTCTAAACTCCTTGATTCTGTGTGCTTAAGTAGTGCTGTTGATAGGTGTGATAGTATGACTTGGCATGCTAGATTGGGACATCCTCATGCTCGTGCAATTGAATTGATCATGCCTAATATGTCATTTAATCACTTAGAGTGTGAGGCTTGCATATTAGGAAAGCATTGTAGGACTGTGTTTCCAAGTTCAGAAACTACTTATGAGCATTGCTTTGATCTAGTTCATTCAGATGTGTGGACGGCTCCTTGTTTGTCTAGAGATAGCCAGAAGTACTTTGTGACATTCATTGATGAGAAGTCTAAGTATACTTGGCTTACATTGCTTCCATCTAAAGATAGGGTGCTAGAAGCATTTATGAACTTCCAAGCATATGTATCTAATCAATACAATGCTACTGTGAAGGTACTGAGATCAGATAATGGAGGTGAATACATCAGCAATGCCTTCAAGAATCATCTAGCCAAGCATGGGATTGTGCATCAGACTAGCTGCCCTTATACACCACAGCAGAATGGTGTAGCTGAGAGGAAGAACAGGCACTTGATGGAGGTTGCTAGATCGATGATGTTTCATGCAAATGTCCCAAAACGTTTTTGGAGTGATGCTGTGCAGACTGCTTGCTATCTCATCAACCGGGTTCCAACCAAGATATTGAAGAATCTGTCTCCATTTGAAGTGTTGAACAAGAGCAAACCTGTCATTGATCATCTACGTGTCTTTGGGTGTGTGTGCTATGTCATGGTTCCAGGAGAGCAGAGAAACAAGCTGGAGGCAAAGAGTACTAAGGCTATGTTCATTGGTTACTCTATCACTCAGAAGGGGTACAAGTGCTATGATCCTGAAGCAAGGAGAGTGATGGTATCTAGAGAAGTGAAGTTTGTTGAAACAAAAGGTTATTATGAAGAAAAGGAGTGGGAAAATCTGAAGGATTTGTCTCAAGCTCCATCTGATAAGGCAACAATACTGAGAGTGTTGTTAGAGAAGCTCGGGATAGGATTATCCCAGGATCAGGAAACCGGAAGGAGGGAGTCTCCCAATCAGAGTGGTGGAGCTGGAAGAACAACTCCTCTTGATCATGAGAGGGGGAATGGAACTGAATCTGGTGAGCAAGAGCAAAACCAAGAGGATTCAGGTCTTCATGATCAAGATACATCACAAGAAGTTGCGAACAATGAGGTTCAGTCTAGTGGAGAAGTGGATGAGGTTCAGTCTAGTGTAGAAGAACAAGTCAGACCGGCCAGTTCAGAAGAAGAGCAAGTGGAGCCGGTTAGTGTGCAAACTGAAGATCAGGTTCAAGCTTTGAGGAGGAGCACAAGGATAAAGAGGGATCCTTCCAACTGGGTAAACACGAGAGTGTACTACAATGCCCAGGCTGTGGAGCATCCTTCTCAAGCCGTGTGTTCCTTTGCTGAGTTTCCAGAGGAGCATTATGCCTTTATGATTAGTCTGGATGAGAGTTATGTACCAAGGACTTATGAAGAAGCTATGTTAGACAAGGAATGGAAAGAATCAGTGGGAGCTGAAGCAGGTGCTATGATCAAAAATGATACATGGTATGAGAGTGAGCTGCCTAAGGGAAAGAAAGCTGTATCTAGTAGATGGATCTTCACAATCAAGTATCTTGCAAATGGACAGATTGATAGGAAGAAGACCAGATTGGTTGCAAGAGGATTTACACAGACCTATGGAGAGGATTACATTGATACCTTTGCACCAGTAGCTAAGCTACATACAGTTCGGATTGTGTTGTCCATTGCAACAAACTTGGAGTGGGATTTGTGGCAGATGGATGTGAAGAATGCTTTCTTACAAGGTGAGCTAGAAGATGAGGTATACATGCTTCCTCCTCCTGGTCTTGAGCATCTAGTAAAGCCAGGGAATGTTTTGAGATTGAAGAAGGCAATATATGGGTTGAAACAATCACCTAGAGCTTGGTACAGGAAGCTGAGTACAACACTCAATGGGAGAGGCTTTAGGAAGTCTGAATTAGATCACACTCTCTTCACTTTGACAGGACCTTCAGGGATCATTGTGATTCTAGTGTATGTGGATGATTTGATTATCACAGGGAGTGATAAGGCAGGGATTCAAGCTACTAAGGAGTTTCTCAAATCTGTGTTTGACATCAAGGATTTGGGAGAGATGAAGTATTTTCTGGGCATTGAGATATGCAGATCAAAGGAGGGTTTGTTTATGTCTCAAAGGAAGTATACTATGGATATGTTGAAGGAGACTGATGTGCTTGGAGGAAAGATAGCTAAAACACCCCTTGAGGAGGGATATAAGGTTCTGCGTGAGGGGGAGGTTGAAGAGAAGCAGTTGTTTGAGGATCCTAAGCTATACAGGAAGATGGTTGGCAAGCTGATCTACTTGACCATCACACGGCCAGATATATGTTTTGCTGTAAACCAAGTGAGTCAGCATATGCAGGCGCCAAGGGTACATCACTGGAAGATGGTTGATAGGATACTGAGGTATTTGAGTGGCACGTCTGGTCAAGGAGTTTGGATGGGATGCAATGGCAGCACAGAAGTAGTGGGCTATTGTGATGCTGATTGGGCAGGAGATAGAGTGGACAGGAGATCAACTACTGGCTATTGTACATTCATTGGAGGGAACCTGGTTACTTGGAAGAGTAAGAAGCAGAAGGTCATCTCTTGTTCAAGTGCTGAGGCTGAATATAGGGCTATGTTGAAGTTGACAAACGAGTTGGTGTGGATCAAGGGTATCTTGAAGCATCTGGAGATTGAGCAGAGTACTCCTATGACAATGCACTGTGACAATCAAGCAGCTATCCATATTGCTTCTAACTCAGTCTTTCATGAGAGAACGAAGCACATAGAAGTGGATTGTCACAAGGTGAGGCAGATGATTATCTTAGGAGTGATTCTGCCATGTTATACAAGGAGTGAGGATCAACTGGCTGATGTGTTTACTAAGGCAGCGAGATTAAAGACAATGGAGTCCATACTTTCTAGGCTTGGGCTCATTGATCTTACTCCCAGGAGCTGATCCCCTTAACCATGGAGTCTCCACTCTTTTTCCCTCATCAAGGTTTTATCCCAATGGGTTTTCCTTGGTGAGGTTTTTAATGAGGGAGATCTTCATGGTTTCCAAGCTTGACTTGTTCTACATGGTCAAGCTTGAGGGGGAGTGTTGAGATAAGAGGATGGAGAGAAGATACATTGATATAGGAAGAGTATTGGGGCAGAGAGTAACTTTGGGAATTTACCACAGTAACTTTAGTTTTACTGTGGTAACTAAGGTAAAGGCTTGGGAAGTTACATTGGACCCTTATGGTAAAGGGGATCACGCCCAAGATGAGTCTGGATAAGGGAGGAGGTGTTTGGATAAGGTCTGGTCATAGCTGGAAAAGTAAAGCACTTTTACAGCCTGTCCAAGCATGTGAAGCAAAAGGAGCTCCAGCCTGTCCATTGACCTCACATGCTTATGGATTTCGAAATCCCTTTTGTATTAGCCTTATCTCTTCACATATATCTTGTATCTGAGACATTAAATCAATTAATGGAGTTTTGAGTCTCTCTCTCTTGATTCTCTTACTAAAATCTCTTAATCTCTTTAATCTTTGAATCTAAGTATCTATGGTTGTTTGAATCATTCTCTAAACACAAAAGTGTTTACACTCCACTACTCTATGTATCTAAATCAAGCTTTGTACATCGCGATTCATCCTGGTTTGATTAGAATGTCGAAGAAGTTGTCATATTCCCAAACAGGGAAACTGGGATCACCTTATTTGAAAGTGGGATAACTACTTCATCCTAACTCTTATGAGATTTATTCAACTTCCTGGTGATTCTCCACTACTTTATGTATCCAAATGAAGGTTCTTACATCGCGATTCATCCTGGTTTGATTAGAATGACGAAGAAGCTGTCATATTCCCAAACAGGGAAACTGGGATCACCTTATTTGAAAGTGGGATAACTTCTTCATCCTAACTCCTATGAGATTTATTCAACTTCCTGGTGATTCTCCACTACTTTATGTATCCAAATGAAGGTTCTTACATCGCGATTCATCCTGGTTTGATTAGAATGACGAAGAAGTTGTCATATTCCCAAACGAGGAAACTGGGATCACCTTATTTGAAAGTGGGATAACTTCTTCATCCTAACTCCTATGAGATTTATTCAACTTCCTGGTGATTCTCCACTACTTTATGTATCCAAATGAAGGTTCTTACATCGCGATTCATCCTGGTTTGATTAGAATGACGAAGAAGTTGTCATATTCCCAAACAAGGAAACTGGGATCACCTTATTTGAAAGTGGGATAACTTCTTCATCCTAACTCCTATGAGATTTATTCAACTTCCTGGTGATTCTCCACTACTTTATGTATCCAAATGAAGGTTCTTACATCGCGATTCATCCTGGTTTGATTAAAATGACGAAGAAGTTGTCATATTCCCAAACAGGGAAAATGGGATCACCTTATTTGAAAGTGAGATAACTTCTTCATCCTAACTCCTATGAGATTTATTCAACTTCCTGGTGATTCTCCACTACTCTATGTATCTAAATCAAGCTTTGTACATCGCGATTCATCCTGGTTTGATTAGAATGTCGAAGAAATTGTCATATTCCCAAACATGGAAACTGGGATCACCTTATTTGAAAGTGGGATAACTTCTTCATCCTAACTCCTATGAGATTTATTCAACTTCCTGGTGATTCTCCACTACTTTATGTATCCAAATGAAGGTTCTTACATCGCGATTCATTCTGGTTTGAATAGGATGACGAAGAAGTATTCATATTCCCAAACAGGGAAACTAGGATCACCTTATTTGAAAGTGGGATAACTTCTTCATCCTAACTCCTATGAGATTTATTCAAATTCCTGGTGATTCTCCACTACTCTTTGTATCTAAATCAAGCTTTGTACATCGCAATTTATCCTGGTTTGATTAGAATGTCGAAGAAGTTGTCATATTCCCAAACAGGGAAACTGGGATCACCTTATTTGAAAGTGGGATAACTTCTTCATGTTGAGATGAGCTGAGTATATGGGTATGAAGAGATAAGGAGTTGAAGAGAAGAGGAGATGAAGTACTTAGGGAAGTTTGGGAGAGTATGGTACGGCTGGCCGTACAAGGCCGTACAAGGCCGTACAAGCCGTACCATCCAAACCTCAACCAAAACTTACCATACCCTATCCAAGTGAGACGGTAACTAAGGAGGAGTGACTTGGGTAGCTTAGGGAGTTGGATCAGACCGTTGAGAGGATAAGGCAAGAGCGTGCCAGGCTGGAACAGGCTGTAAAGAGCTGAAGCATGTGAGCCATCCTGTCCAATCATTCAAAAGGCGCCCCTTGACTCCACACGGTTCAATAGTGCCCATTTCCCTTCTTGTAAACCCTTGTGTCTCTCTTATAAATATGTAACCTCACTCATTAATAAAATCAAGCAAGTTTTGAGTCTTTCTCTTAGTCTTTAATCTCAATGGTTCCATATTAGACTCATAATCTCATTTCATACTCTAATCTTCTCTAAATCGATTCTAGTCTTTCCTAAACACTCAGATTACTCTAAACATTACTAAAAATCATATGGTATCAGAGCCAGGTTAGTGAGAACCTGAGTTCGTGTTAGGCTCTTTGGAGATTCAAGATTGAAGCTTTAAAGAGTTTGGTTGGTGTTCTTGTGTTCTTGGGAAGTTCCGGGTATTGTCCGAGTTCAAAGACTAGTTTTTAGTGTGTTGCTGAAGCTGTGAGGTTGAAGACCGAGGCAGTGAGTGTTCTTACAAGTCTCTTAACTCAAGATCCAGTTTGTGAAGTCTAGAGAAGTCATCGTTCATCATGGAAAGTGGTATGAACATGAACATGAAGGTAGCGGTTTGCTTCAAGGGAACCAACTACTTGGTGTGGTCTCGGATGGTGAGAACCACGGTGGGAAGCAAAGGGCTTTGGAAGCACATCACGCCAGGAGAAGCTCCAAAGCTCATCACCCAAGGAGAAACTGAAGGAGAAGCCGCAAGCAAAGCGGAAGAGAAGTGGCATCAGGAGGACATGTTGGTGATGTCAGTGCTGCATGCTTCACTTGAGCCGGCGATTCTAGATGCATACAGCTACTGTGAATCAGCTAAAGAGCTGTGGGATACGTTGAAGAAGGTGTATGGGAATACATCAAACCTGAGCCGTGTGTTTGAGGTGAAGCAGGCTATAAACAACTTGGTACAAGAGGATATGGAGTTCACCAAGCATCTAGGGAGGTTCAGAACACTCTGGTCCGAGCTGGAGATGTTGAGGCCAAGCACTACAGATGCAGATGAGCTCAACAAAAGAAGAGAGCAAGATAAGGTCTTTGGGCTACTCCTCACCATGAATCCGGCTTACAATGGTCTTATCCAACACTTGCTTAGAGAGGACACACTACCTGATCTTGAAGAAGTGTGCGCAAGGATTCAGAAGGAACAAGGCTCTATTGGGTTGTTTGGAAAGAAAGGAGAGCTATCTCTCGTGAATCAAGCAACTCAAGAGGAGGGAGGGGAAGCTCCACAAGCACACAAGGCTGCGCATGGGAAGTATGATGAGAGGAGGTTCAATGGGAACTGTGATCACTGCAAGAAGCATGGCCACAAGAAGAGCCAATGCTGGATACTCCATCCCCATCTCAAGCCGGCAAAGTTTATGAAGGACAGAGAGGCAAGGGCTAATGTCTCAGATGGAGCAAGCGCAAGTGGAGCAGGTACTAGCAAAGGGAAGGAGATAGATGGGCGTGAAGCAGGTGATGGGAGGTCTCTTGTAGCCTACACTGGAGCCCCAAGCAACCGTGGGAACTATGATCAAGAGTATCTAAGGAAATCCGACCTGGATGCTCTCATTAAGCTCTTCAAGGAGCATGGTAACCTTTTTGGGTATTCCTTTGGGGCTAGGGCTATAGGGAATGATGAGAATCCAACTAGAATTGATAGGATGCATGAAAGTGTGATAGAGATAATCAACCAATCTAGAACGGCTAGTTTTGCTAGGAATGATCATGCATTCAAACCATCTAGTATCCTTGCTCATATTGCTAGTTCACATACCATTAAGCCTTTAGTAGTTGATTCTGGTGCATCTCATCATATGATAAGTGACACTAGTTTGATTAAAAACATTGTACCAATGAATGGAAATGTGATGATAGCTAATGGAGATAAGATACCTATTAGAGGAATAGGAAGTCTTAAACTGTTTGATAAGGAAACTAAAGCCTTTTATATGCCTGAATTTACTTCAAACTTGTTATCTGTTAAGAAATGTGCTACTGATTTGCAATGCAATGTCATATTCAGTCCTAATGATGTGAAGTTTCAGGATATTAAAAGCAGCAAGATGATTGGAAAGGGAGTGACTAAAGGAGAATTGTATTTACTTGAAGATCTTGCTCCTGTTTCTAGTTATAGCTGCTCGTTTACTTCTGTTTCTGGTTCTAGTTTAAGTAAAAATGCATTGTGGCATGCTAGATTAGGACACCCTCATAATAAGGCTTTAAAACTGATGTTGCCAGGTGTTTCCTTTGAGAATAATGATTGTGAAGCTTGTATTTTAGGCAAGCATTGTAAGACTGTCTTTACTAAATCTACTACGGTTTATGAGAAGTGTTTTGATTTGATTCATTCTGATGTTTGGACTGCTCCTTGCTTATCTAGAGACAATCAAAAGTATTATGTAACTTTCATTGATGAAAAATCCAAATACACCTGGTTAACCTTAATTCCAACCAAAGATAGGGTACTTGATGCATTTAAGAACTTTCAATCATATGTGACTAACCATTATAATGCCAAGATAAAGATTTTCAGGTCAGATAATGGAGGAGAGTACACGGGACAAGCATTCAAGCTCCACCTATCTCAGCATGGAATCCTACATCAGACAAGCTGTCCCTATACTCCACAACAGAATGGTGTGGCTGAGAGAAAGAATAGGCATCTGATGGAAGTGGCCAGGTCCATGATGTTTCAAACCAATGTACCCAAGAAGTTCTGGAGTGATGCGGTCACTACAGCTTGTTATCTCATCAACAGAACACCAACTCTGATTCTGCAAGGGTTATCACCATTTGAGGTATTGAACCGATACAAGCCCTCATTGGAACATATGAAGATCTTTGGGTGTTTGTGTTTTGTGATGGTACCGGGAGAATTAAGAAACAAGCTTGAAGCTAGGAGCTCCAAGGCAATGTTTGTTGGATACTCATCAAGTCAGAAAGGATACAAGTGCTATGATCCTAACACAAGGAGAGTGTTAGTATCTAGAGAAGTGAAGTTTGTGGAAGAAAAAGGATATTATGAGGAGCAGATTCAAGAAGATTTGAAAGATCTCACTTCAGATAGAGCTGCAACCTTGAGGATAATACTAGAAGGACTTGGAATCAATATGGATCAAGAACAGCAAGAAGTAAGAGGCACTACACCAATACCGAATCATCAGACGTCCAATCTTGAACATGAGGGGGGGAATGGAACAGAAACTCAAACTCAAAGTCATGAAGAGAGTTCTGGTTCTCATGATCAAGCTGTGGAGTCAAATGATCAACAAGAAGGAGCTGAAGCAAGTCAGCTAAGGGATGAAGGAGCTGAAGCAAGTCAGCCAAGAGAAGAAAGTACACAAGAAGATGTACAAGACATGGAGTTACCGGCACAAGAAGGGCCAGTGTTGAGAAGAAGTACAAGGCTGAGAAAGGATCCTTCCAGTTGGGTAAACACGAGAGTGTACTACAATGCTCAAGCTGTGAAGCATCCTACTCAGGCCGTGTGTTCTTTCTCTCAATATCCAGAAGCACATTGTGCATTCATGGTAAACTTAGATGAGAATCACATTCCAAGAAGCTATGAAGAGGCAATGGAGGATAAGGAATGGAAGGAATCAGTAGGAGCTGAGGCAGGAGCTATGATAAAGAATGATACATGGTTTGAAAGTGAACTACCAAAAGGGAAGAAGGCAGTATCTAGTAAATGGATCTTCACAATCAAATACAAAGCTGATGGACAGATTGAGAGGAAGAAGACTAGATTAGTAGCAAGAGGGTTCACTCAAACATATGGAGAGGATTACATTGAGACATTTGCACCAGTAGCCAAGTTACATACCATTAGAATTGTACTAAGCTTGGCGGTTAACCTTGGATGGGGATTGTGGCAAATGGATGTGAAGAATGCATTCTTACAAGGAGAACTTGAGGATGAAGTCTACATGTATCCTCCACCAGGTCTTGAACATCTAGTGAAGAGAGGGAATGTACTGAGGCTAAAGAAGGCTATCTATGGGTTGAAGCAATCACCAAGAGCATGGTACAACAAGTTGAGCACAACTCTGAACAGCCGAGGTTTTAAGAAGTCAGAATTGGACCATACTCTCTTTACCCTCACTACTCCCTCAGGTATGGTTGCTCTCCTTGTGTATGTGGATGATATCATTATCACAGGAAGTGATAAGGAAGGTATCAAAGCAACCAAGGAGTTTCTAAAGTCTATGTTTGAAATAAAAGACTTGGGAGAAATGAAATACTTTCTTGGAATTGAGATTTGTAGATCCAAGGAAGGTTTGTTCATGTCCCAAAGGAAGTATACACTTGATCTTTTGAAAGGTGCAGGTGCTTATGGAGGCAAGACAGCAAGGATGCCAATGGAGATGGCTACAAAGTACCAAGAGAGGGGGAGATTGAAGACAGCAAGCCATTTCATGATCCTAAACTCTATAGAAAACTTGTTGGCAAATTGATTTATCTAACCATCACAAGACCTGATATATGCTTTGCTGTGAATCAGGTGAGTCAACACATGCAGCTTCCCAAGGAACATCACTGGCGTATGGTGGAGAGGCTGCTGATGTATCTAAATGGCTCGCCGGATCAAGGTGTATGGATGGGGTGCAATGGAAGCACAGAAGTGGTGGGCTATTGTGATGCTGATTGGGCAGGTGATAGAGCTGACAGAAGATCAACAACCGGCTATTGCACATTCATTGGAGGCAACTTGGTGACTTGGAAGAGTAAGAAACAGAAGGTGGTGTCATGCTCTAGTGCAGAAGCTGAGTATAGAGCTATGCTGAAGCTTACAAACGAGCTAGTTTGGATCAAGGGCATCTTGAAGCATTTGGAGATAGCACAAGACACTCCAATGACAATGCATTGTGACAACCAGGCCGCCATTCACATAGCCTCCAACTCGGTGTTCCATGAGAGAACAAAGCACATTGAGGTTGATTGCCACAAGGTGAGGCAGATGATTGTCCTAGGAGTCATCTTGCCATGTTATACTAGGAGTGAAGATCAGTTGGCTGATGTATTTACCAAGGCTGCAAGGCAAAAGACAATGGAGTCCATTCATATTAGATTGGGCCTCATTGATCTTCGGAAGAGAAGCAGCTGATCCCCTTAGTCATCAGATCTTTACTCTTTTTCCCTCATTAAGGTTTTGTCCCAATGGGTTTTCCTTAGTGAGGTTTTTAATGAGGAAGATCTCATGGCTGTCCAAGCTTAGACTTTCACAAAGCTAAGCTTGAGGGGGAGTGTTGAGATGAGCTGAGTATATGGGTATGAAGAGATAAGGAGTTGAAGAGAAGAGGAGATGAAGTACTTAGGGAAGTTTGGGAGAGTATGGTACGGCTGGCCGTACAAGGCCGTACAAGGCCGTACAAGCCGTACCATCCAAACCTCAACCAAAACTTACCATACCCTATCCAAGTGAGACGGTAACTAAGGAGGAGTGACTTGGGTAGCTTAGGGAGTTGGATCAGACCGTTGAGGGGATAAGGCAAGAGCGTGCCAGGCTGGAACAGGCTGTAAAGAGCTGAAGCATGTGAGCCATCCTGTCCAATCATTCAAAAGGCGCCCCTTGACTCCACACGGTTCAATAGTGCCCATTTCCCTTCTTGTAAACCCTTGTGTCTCTCTTATAAATATGTAACCTCACTCATTAATAAAATCAAGCAAGTTTTGAGTCTTTCTCTTAGTCTTTAATCTCAATGGTTCCATATTAGACTCATAATCTCATTTCATACTCTAATCTTCTCTAAATCGATTCTAGTCTTTCCTAAACACTCAGATTACTCTAAACATTACTAAAACTCATACTTCATCCTAACTCCTATGAGATTTATTCAACTTCCTAGTGATTCTCCACTACTTTATGTATCCAAATGAAGGTTCTTACTGTTGAGATGAGAGGATAGAGAGAAGATACATTGATAGAGGAAGAGTATTTGGGCAATCAGTAACTTTGGGGATTTACCACAGTAACTTTAGTTTTACTGTGGTAACTAAGTAAAAGCTTGGGAAGTTACCTTTCACCCATTTGGAGAGTGGAGCACGTCCAAGGAGAGTCTGGATAAGGAAGGAGCAATCTGGATAAGGAAGAAGCATTCTGGATAAGGTCTGGTCATAGCTGGAAAGGTAAAACACCTTTACAGCCTGTCCAAGCATGTGAGAACACCCATTGGCTGCTTTTGGATGGCTCTCCTTGACTCCACACGTTCCTGATCTCCTCTGACCCTATGATTTCGAATTGTATCTTGTATCACTCATATAAAGCCTTGTAAACCTCATTGTTAATATTTAATGGCGTTTTGAGCATTCTCTCTTGTTCTTTATTCTCTTAGTCTCTCTTAATCTCTAAATCTCATATAAACTACACTAATCATCTCTTGATATTGATTCATCACTCTACATACACAAAAGTGTATATGGTATCAGAGCCAGGTTGCGCAAAGGGGAGAGTGTGTTTGATTATGATTTTCGAAATCTGAGTTTCTTGAGGTGTTCTTGGTGTTCTTGAGGTGTTCTTGATGTGTTCTTGGTGCTCTTTGGTGTGCTTGAGATTGGATTGAGTCTGTGGAGAGTTTCTGATGGATTCAAACAAGTTAAGCATGGTGGAGGAGACAAGATCAAGAAGTGAAGAGAAGAAAGAGAGAGAAAACGAGTGTGCTTGGCCAAGCTGGATAAAGACAGCTTTTGAAAGCTGTGGGATTTGGAGTAATCATGAAAAGGAAGAACCTTTAAAGATGAGAGCTGCTGAGAAAGATCAGACAGCAAGTTTAGAGGAGATTCAAGTAAAGGTGGAACCTTTAAAGGAGGTAGCTGCTGAAGAAGGTCAGACAGCAAGGTTGGGAGAGATTCAAGTAAAGGTGGAACCTTTAAAGGAGGTAGCTGCTGAAGAAGGTCAGACAGCAAGGTTGGAGGTTCATGAAGCCAAGGGCGTGATCTACAGTCTAAGGCAAGGGAAGAACGAGTTGTATCAGCTTGTGGGAGGCTGAGAGAAGTAGAATCAGAGTTGAGTATGGTGAAAACTCATACAGCAAGTCCGAGTTGGTGTCAAGGAAGGAGGAAGCAAGATGTGATCTTTGGCTTTCTTATGGGAGAGATATGTGAGCTGGTTGAACACATTTGTGATGTGTGGGAGATAAACAAGAAGCCAGATAGATGGAAGAGAGGTACAAGCTGCAAGAAGGGAAAGTTGAGAAAACTTTCTAAGATGTGGGTCATGATGAGCAGATTATGGAGGAAGGATATCAAGGAGAGTATGCAAGTAGGAGAATGCTTGTACTCAGCTTACATTGGAGAATCTGTAGAGAGCAGTGGGGTTATGAGGAAGCTAGAGACCAAAGGAGCAGATGATCCTGTCACAAAGGAGGAATGGGATGAGTTTGTCAAGTATGTGTATGCTTTAGCTACGACCCGGAGACAAGGTGCTCCTGCCAAAGCATCCACATCCAACAAACACATCATTGTTGATTCTGGAGCAAGTCATCACATGATTAGTGACAGAAGCTTAATGAGTGATGTAAAGAAAGCTACTGGGGGTGTGATGATAGCTAATGGTGATAGGATTCCAATAGAAGGAGTTGGAAAGCTCAAACTATTTGATAAAGACTCAGATGCCTTCTACATGCCACAGTTTGCTTCAAATCTACTATCTGTGAGGAAAGCCACGATTGATCTTGGCTGTCAAGTAGTATTCAGGCCAGATGATGTTGAGTTCCAAGATTTGAAGACTGGAAGGGTCATTGGGAGAGGAGACAGCAAGAATAATCTATACCAGCTCCAATTGGCTAAGATCTCTAAACCCTTTGATTCTATGTGTTTGAGTAGTACTTATGAGAAGATTGATAGTATTCATTGGCATGCTAGATTGGGACATCCTCATGCTCATGCTATTGAATTGATAATTCCTAATATGTCATTTAATCACTTGGGGTGTGAAGCATGCATATTAGGAAAGCAT
The DNA here is from genome assembly GCF_020379485.1 of Brassica napus. Taxonomy (NCBI): domain Eukaryota; kingdom Viridiplantae; phylum Streptophyta; class Magnoliopsida; order Brassicales; family Brassicaceae; genus Brassica; species Brassica napus. The sequence goes on from NW_026015106.1 coordinate 95,400, forward strand.
TGTAGGACTGTTTTTCCAACATCAGAAACTACTTATGAGCATTGCTTTGATCTAGTTCATTCAGATGTGTGGACTGCTCCTTGTTTGTCTAGAGATAGCCAGAAGTACTTTGTGACATTCATTGATGAGAAGTCTAAGTATACTTGGCTTACATTGCTTCCATCTAAAGATAGGGTGCTAGAAGCATTTATGAACTTCCAAGCATATGTATCTAATCAATACAATGCTACTGTGAAGGTACTGAGATCAGATAATGGAGGTGAATACATCAGCAATGCCTTCAAGAGTCATCTAGCCAAGCATGGGATTGTGCATCAGACTAGCTGTCCTTATACACCACAGCAGAATGGTGTAGCTGAGAGGAAGAACAGGCACTTGATGGAGGTTGCTAGATCAATGATGTTTCATGCAAATGTCCCAAAACGTTTTTGGAGTGATGCTGTGCAGACTGCTTGCTATCTCATCAACCGGGTTCCAACCAAGATATTGAAGAATCTGTCTCCATTTGAAGTGTTGAACAAGAGCAAACCTGTCATTGATCACCTACGTGTCTTTGGGTGTGTGTGCTATGTCATGGTTCCAGGAGAGCAGAGAAACAAGCTGGAGGCAAAGAGTACTAAGGCTATGTTCATTGGTTACTCTATCACTCAGAAGGGGTACAAGTGCTATGATCCTGAAGCAAGGAGAGTGATGGTATCTAGAGAAGTGAAGTTTGTTGAAACAAAAGGTTATTATGAAGAAAAGGAGTGGGAAAATCTGAAGGATTTGTCTCAAGCTCCATCTGATAAGGCAACAATACTGAGAGTGTTGTTGGAGAAGCTCGGGATAGGGTTGTCCCAGGATCAGGAACCAGGCAGGAGAGAGCCTTCCAATCAGACTGGTGGAGCTGGAAGAACAACTCCTCTTGATCATGAGAGGGGGAATGGAACTGAATCTGGTGAGCAAGAGCAAAACCAAGAGGATTCAGGTCTTCATGATCAAGATATATCACAAGAAGTTGAGAACAATGTTCAGTCTAGTGGAGAAGTGGATGAGGTTCAGTCTAGTGGAGAAGTGGATGAGGTTCAGTCTAGTGGAGAAGAACAAGTTGGACCGGCCAGTTCAGAAGAAGAGCAAGTGGAGCCGGCTAGTGTGCAAACTGAAGATCAGGTTCAAGCTTTGAGGAGGAGCACAAGGATAAAGAGGGATCCTTCCAACTGGGTAAACACGAGAGTGTACTACAATGCCCAGGCTGTGGAGCATCCTTCTCAAGCCGTGTGTTCCTTTGCTGAGTTTCCAGAGGAGCATTATGCCTTTATGATTAGTCTGGATGAGAGTTATGTACCAAGGACTTATGAAGAAGCTATGTTAGACAAGGAATGGAAAGAGTCAGTGGGAGCTGAAGCAGGTGCTATGATCAAGAATGATACATGGTATGAGAGTGAGCTGCCTAAGGGAAAGAAGGCTGTATCTAGTAGATGGATCTTCACAATCAAGTATCTAGCAAATGGACAGATTGATAGGAAGAAGACCAGATTGGTTGCAAGAGGATTTACACAGACCTATGGAGAGGATTACATTGATACCTTTGCACCAGTAGCTAAGCTGCACACAGTTCGGATTGTGTTGTCCATTGCAACAAACTTGGAGTGGGATTTGTGGCAGATGGATGTGAAGAATGCTTTCTTACAAGGTGAGCTAGAGGATGAGGTATACATGCTTCCTCCTCCTGGTCTTGAGCATCTAGTAAAACCAGGAAATGTTTTGAGATTGAAGAAGGCAATATATGGGCTTAAGCAGTCTCCTAGAGCTTGGTACAGGAAGCTGAGTACAACTCTCAATGGGAGAGGATTCAGGAAGTCTGAACTAGATCATACACTCTTCACTTTGGTTACTCCATCAGGGATCATTGTGATACTGGTATATGTGGATGATTTGATTATCACAGGGAGTGATAAGGCTGGGATTAAAGCCACTAAAGAGTTCCTCAAGTCTGTGTTTGATATCAAAGACTTGGGAGAGATGAAGTATTTCTTGGGGATTGAGATATGCAGATCCAAGGAGGGTTTGTTTATGTGTCAAAGGAAGTATACAATGGATATGCTGAAGGAGACTGATGTACTTGGAGGAAAGGTAGCCAAGACACCTCTTGAAGAGGGGTATAAGGTCTTACGTGAGGGGGAGGTTGAAGAGAACCAGTTGTTTGAGGATGCTAAGCTGTATAGGAAGATGGTTGGCAAGCTGATCTACTTGACTATTACCAGGCCAGATATATGCTTTGCTGTGAATCAAGTGAGTCAACATATGCAGGCGCCAAAGGTCCATCACTGGAAGATGGTTGATAGGATACTAAGGTATCTGAGTGGGACGGCTGGACAAGGAGTTTGGATGGGCTGTAATGGCAGTACAGAAGTGGTTGGGTATTGTGATGCTGATTGGGCAGGAGATAGAGTGGACAGGAGATCAACTACTGGGTATTGTACATTCATTGGAGGGAACTTGGTTACTTGGAAGAGTAAGAAGCAGAAGGTTATCTCTTGTTCAAGTGCTGAAGCTGAGTATAGAGCCATGTTGAAGCTGACAAACGAGTTGGTGTGGATCAAGGGGATCTTGAAGCATCTGGAGATTGAGCAGAGTACTCCTATGACTATGCATTGTGACAATCAAGCAGCTATCCACATTGCCTCCAACTCAGTGTTTCATGAGAGAACAAAGCACATAGAGGTGGATTGTCATAAGGTGAGGCAGATGATTATCTTAGGAGTGATTCTGCCATGCTATACAAGAAGTGAAGATCAGCTTGCAGATGTGTTTACCAAGGCAGCGAGATTGAAGACAATGGAGTCCATACTATCCAGGCTTGGACTCATTGATCTTACTCCCAGGAGCTGAGCCCCTTAACCATGGAGTCTCCACTCTTTTTCCCTCATCAAAGTTTTATCCCAATGGGTTTTCTTTGGTGAGGTTTTTAATGAGGGAGGTCTTCATGGTTTCCAAGCTTGACTTGTTCCACATGGTCAAGCTTGAGGGGGAGTGTTGAGATGAGAGGATAGAGAGAAGATACATTGATAGAGGAAGAGTATTTGGGCAATCAGTAACTTTGGGGATTTACAACAGTAACTTTAGTTTTACTGTGGTAACTAAGTAAAAGCTTGGGAAGTTACCTTTCACCCATTTGGAGAGTGGAGCACGTCCAAGGAGAGTCTGGATAAGGAAGGAGCAATCTGGATAAGGAAGAAGCATTCTGGATAAGGTCTGGTCATAGCTGGAAACGTAAAACACCTTTACAGCCTGTCCAAGCATGAGAGAACACCCATTGGCTGCTTTTGGATGGCTCTCCTTGACTCCACACGTTCCTGATCTCCTCTGACCCTATGATTTCGAATTGTATCTTGTATCACTCATATAAAGCCTTGTAAACCTCATTGTTAATATTTAATGGAGTTTTGAGCATTCTCTCTTGTTCTTTATTCTCTTAGTCTCTCTTAATCTCTAAATCTCATATAAACTACACTAATCATCTCTTGATATTGATTCATCACTCTACATACACAAAAGTGTATACTTACATCGCGATTCATCCTGGTTTGATTAGAATGACAAGAAGTTGTCATATTCCTAAACAGGGAAACTAGGATCAACTTATTTGAACGTGGGATAACTTCTTCATCCTAACTCCTATGAGATTTATTCAACTTCCTGCTGATTCTCCACTACTTTATGTATCCAAATGAAGGTTCTTACATCACGATTCATCCTGGTTTGATTAGAATGACGAAGAAGTTGTCATATTCCCAAACAGGGAAACTGGGATCACCTTATTTGAAAGTGGGATAACTTCTTCATTCTAACTCCTATGAGATTTATTCAACTTCCTGGTGATTCTCCACTACTCAATGTATCTAAATCAAGCTTTGTACATCGCGATTCATCCTGGTTTGTTTAGAATGTCGAAGAAGTTGTCATATTCCCAAACAGGGAAACTGGGATCACCTTATTTGAAAGTTGGATAACTTCTTCATCCTAACTCCTATAAGATTTATTCAACTTCCTGGTGATTCTCCACTACTTTATGTATCCAAATCAAGCTTTGTACATCGCGATTCATCCTGGTTTGATTAGAATGACGAAGAAGTTGTCTTATTCTCAAACAGGGAAACTGGGATCACCTTATTTGAAAGTGGGATAACTTCTTCATCCTAACTCCTATGAGATTTATTCAACTTCCTGGTGATTCTCCACTACTTTATGTATCCAAATGAAGGTTCTTACATCACGATTCATCCTGGTTTGATTAAAATGACGAATAAGTTGTAATATTCCCAAACAGGGAAACTGGGATCACCTTATTTGAAAGTGGGATAACTTCTTCATCCTAACTCCTATGAGATTTATTCAACTTCCTGGTGAATCTAAACAACTTTATGTATCCAAATGAAGGTTCTTATATCAAGATCCATCCTGGTTTGATTAGAATGACGAAGACGTTGTCATATTCCCAAACAAGGAAACTGGGATCACCTTATTTGAAAGTGGGATAACTTCTTCATCCTAACTCCTATGAGATATATTCAACTTCGTGGTGATTCTCCACTACTTTTTGTAACCAAATGAAGGTTCTTACATCGCGATTCATCCTGGTTTGATTAGAATGACGAAGAAATTGTCATATTCCCAAACAGGGAAACTGGGATCACCTTATTTGAAAGTGGAATAACTTCTTCATCCTAACTCCTATGAGATTTATTCAACTTCCTGGTGATTCTCCACTACTCTATGTATCTAAATCAAGCTTTGAACATCGCGATTCATCCTGGTTTGATTAGAATGTCGAAGAAGTTGTCATATTCCCAAACAGGGAAACTAGGATCACCTTATTTGAAAGTTGGATAACTTCTTCATCCTAACTCCTATGAGATTTATTCAACTTTCTGGTGATTCTCCACTACTTTATGTATCCAAATGAAGGTTCTTACATCGTGATTCATCCTATTTTGATTAGAATGACAAGAAGTTGTCATATTCCCAAACAGGGAAACTGGGATCACCTTATTTGAACGTGGGATAACTTCTTCATCCTAACTCCTATGAGATTTATTCAACTTCCTGGTGATTCTCCACTACTCTATGTATCTAAATCAAGCTTTGTACATTGCGATTCATCCTAGTTTGATTAGAATGTCGAAGAAGTTGTCATATTCCCAAACAGGGAAACTGGGATCACCTTATTTGAAAGTGGGATAACTACTTCATCCTAACTCCTATGAGATTTATTCAACTTCCTGGTGATTCTCCACTACTCTATGTATCTAAATCAAGCTTTGTACATCGCGATTCATCCTGGTTTGATTAGAATGTCGAAGAAGTTGTCATATTCCCAAACAGGGAAACTGGGATCACCTTATTTGAAAGTGGGATAACTACTTCATCCTAACTCTTATGAGATTTATTCAACTTCCTGGTGATTCTCCACTACTTTATGTATCCAAATGAAGGTTCTTACATCGCGATTCATCCTGGTTTGATTAGAATGACGAAGAAGCTGTCATATTCCCAAACAGGGAAACTGGGATCACCTTATTTGAAAGTGGGATAACTTCTTCATCCTAACTCCTATGAGATTTATTCGACTTCCTGGTGATTCTCCACTACTTTATGTATCCAAATGAAGGTTCTTACATCGCGATTCATCCTGGTTTGATTAGAATGACGAAGAAGTTGTCATATTCCCAAACGAGGAAACTGGGATCACCTTATTTGAAAGTGGGATAACTTCTTCATCCTAACTCCTATGAGATTTATTCAACTTCCTGGTGATTCTCCAATACTTTATGTATCCAAATGAAGGTTCTTACTGTTGAACTGAAGAGAAGATGGAGCTTGGACAATAATAGGGCAAGCTCTAGAAGATGTCTAGAAGAGTTCAATCAAGCTTCAGAAGTGTTCTGAAGTAGTTATCTTGTGAAGTTAAGTCTAGGAAAGACGTATACTGATCATGTGAAGGCTTTGGAGGAGTTAGAGAGAGGATGGAAGTATGGTGCAAAGATAGGGCGTTGTAAGGGTCAACCTTAGAAGGAAGTTGGATGAAGGCATAGGGCGAGTGTACGGACCTCAAGGCCGTACAGCGTCCGTACATCCTATCTGGTTCGGTCATCACCCGGATCATGATAGTTTTAGTGATGTTAAGAGTAATCTGAGTGTTTAGAGAAGATTAGAATGAGTTTAGAAAAGATTAAAGTCTGAAATAAGATTTGGAGTCTAGAGAGAGTTTTAGAAAGACTAAGAGAGACTCATAACTTGCTTGATTGTATTAATGAGAGTGTTTACAACTTTATAAGAGAAGAGACTAGGGTTTTCGTAGCTAAGAGGATAAGGTAAGCATGTGGAGTCAATGGCCATTTCAAACTCGTCCAATGAGGTGAGCCGCGCGTGTGAGCCTTCATTAGCTGGCTCATACCTTTTGCTTTTCCGTGTCCAGCTGTGCCAGCCTGTCCAAGACTCTCCCTTATCCTTTCCAACGGTCTGATCCACCCACAAAGGCCAAGGTAACTTCTCCTCTTTACTTAAGTAACTCGGATAACTTATGGTGAGGTTTGGTTGAGCTTTGGTCGATCCTATCTTGTACGGCCTGTCCTGTCATGTACGGCCATGTACGGCCTTGTACGGACAGGCTGATCCCAAAGCTCCCAAACCTTCCTATCCTTCCTCTTCTTCATTCTACTCAACCCTCATCTCCATTCTTCACTTGACACTCTTCATCTCAACACTCCCCCTCAAGCTTAGCTTTGTGAAAGACTAAGCTTGGACAGCCATGAGATCTTCCTCATTAAAAACCTCACTAAGGAAAACCCATTGGGACAAAACCTTAATGAGGGAAAAAGAGTAAAGATCTCATGACTAAGGGGATCAGCTGCTTCTCTTCCCAAGATCAATGAGGCCCAATATGATATGAATGGACTCCATTGTCTTTTGCCTTGCAGCCTTGGTGAATACATCAGCCAACTGATCTTCACTCCTAGTATAACATGGCAAGATGACTCCTAGGACAATCATCTGCCTCACCTTGTGGCAATCAACCTCAATGTGCTTTGTTCTCTCATGGAACACCGAGTTGGAGGCTATATGAATGGCGGCCTGGTTGTCACAATGCATTGTCATTGGAGTGTCTTGTGCTATCTCCAAATGCTTCAAGATGCCCTTGATCCAAACTAGCTCGTTCGTAAGCTTCAGCATGGCTCTATATTCAGCTTCTGCACTAGAGCATGACACCACCTTCTGTTTCTTACTCTTCCAAGTCACCAAGTTGCCTCCAATGAATGTGCAATAGCCGGTTGTTGATCTTCTGTCAGCTCTATCACCTGCCCAATCAGCATCACAATAGCCCACCACTTCTGTGCTTCCATTGCACCCCATCCATACACCTTGATCCGGCGAGCCATTTAGATACATCAGCAGCCTCTCCACCATACGCCAATGATGTTCCTTGGGAAGCTGCATGTGTTGACTCACCTGATTCACAGCAAAGCATATATCAGGTCTTGTGATGGTTAGATAAATCAATTTTCCAACAAGTTTTCTATAGAGTTTAGGATCATGAAATGGCTTGCTGTCTTCAATCTCCCCCTCTCTTGGTACTTTGTAGCCATCCTCCATTGGCATCCTTGCTGTCTTGCCTCCATAAGCACCTGCACCTTTCAAAAGATCAAGTGTATATTTCCTTTGGGACATGAACAAACCTTCCTTGGATCTACAAATCTCAATTCCAAAAAAGTATTTCATTTCTCCCAAGTCTTTGATTTCAAACATAGACTTTAGAAACTCCTTGGTTGCTTTGATACCTTCCTTATCACTCCCTGTGATAATGATATCATCCACATACACAAGGAGAGCAACCATACCTGAGGGTGTTGTGAGTGTAAAGAGAGTGTGATCCAATTCTGACTTCTTGAAGCCTCGGCCATTCAGAGTTGTGCTCAACTTGTTATACCAAGCTCTTGGTGATTGCTTCAACCCATAAATGGCTTTCTTTAGCCTCAGTACATTCCCTCTCTTCACTAGATGTTCCAGACCTGGTGGAGGATACATATAGACTTCATCCTCAAGTTCTCCTTGTAGAAATGCATTCTTTACATCCATTTGCCACAATCCCCATCCAAGGTTCACAGCCAAGCTTAAAACAATCCTAATGGTGTGTAGCTTGGCTACTGGTGCAAATGTCTCAATGTAATCCTCTCCATATGTTTGAGTAAACCCTCTTGCTACTAGTCTAGTCTTCTTCCTCTCAATCGACCCATCAGCCTTGTACTTGATTGTAAAGATACATCTACTAGACACAGCTTTCTTCCCTTTTGGTAGTTCACTCTCATACCATGTATCATTCTTTATCATAGCTCCTGCCTCAGCTCCTACTGATTCCTTCCACTCCTTATCCTCCATTGCCTCTTCATAGCTTCTTGGAATGTGATTCTCATCCAAGTTTACCATGAATGCGCAATGTGCTTCTGGATATTGAGCGAAAAAACACACGGCCTGAGTAGGATGCTCCACAGCTTGGGAATTGTAGTACACTCTTGTGTTTACCCAACTGGAAGGATCCTTTCTCAGCCTTGTACTTCTTCTCAACATTGGCCCTTCTTGTGCCATCTCTTGTTCTTCTTCTTGTGGCAACACACTTGTTTCAGATCTTTCTTCTCCTAGCTGACTTGCTTCAGCTCCCTCTTCTCTTAGCTGACTATCTTCAGCTTCTTCTTGTTGATCATCTGATTCCACAGCTTGATCATGAGAGCCAGAACTCTCTTCTCTACTTGTTTCTTCACGCTCAAGGTTTGGAGTTCTTGTTTCATTCCCCCCTTCATGCTCAAGGTTGGAAGTCTGATGATCTGGTGCTGGAGTCGTGCTTCTTCCCCCCTGATGTCCTTGATTCATGTTGATTCCAAGCCCTTCTAGGATCAACCTCAAGGTTTCAGCTCTATCAGATGTAAGATCCTTCAAATCTTCTTGAATCTGCTCCTCATAATATCCTTTTTCTTCAACAAACTTTACTTCTCTAGATACTAACACTCTCCTTGTGTTAGGATCATAGCACTTGTATCCTTTCTGACTTGATGAGTATCCAATGAACATTGCCTTTGAACTATTAGCTTCTAGCTTGTTTCTTATCTCTCCAGGCACCATCACAAAACACAAACATCCAAAGATCTTCATATGCTCGAGTGAAGGTTTGTACTGATTCAATACCTCAAATGGTGATTGTCCTTGAAGGATCAGAGTTGGTGTCCTGTTGATGAGATAACAAGCCGTAGCAACTGCATCACTCCAAAACTTCTTAGGCACATTGGATTGAAACATCATGGACCTGGCTACTTCCATCAAGTGCCTGTTCTTCCTTTCAGCCACACCATTCTGTTGTGGTGTATAGGGACAGCTTGTCTGATGAAGTATTCCATGTTGAGATAGATGTAGCTTGAATGCTTGTCCCGTGTACTCTCCTCCATTATCTGACCTAAAAATTTTTATCTTGGCATTGTAATGGTTAGTCACATAGGCTTGAAAATTTTTAAATGCATCAAGTACCCTATCTTTGGTTGGAATTAAAGTTAACCAGGTGTATTTGGATTTTTCATCAATGAAAGTTACATAGTACTTATGATTGTCTCTAGAAAGGCAAGGTGCAGTCCAAACATCAGAATGAATAAGATCAAAACATTTTTCATAAACAGTAGTAGACTTGGTAAAGACAGTTCTACAATGCTTGCCAAGATGCAAGCTTCACACTCATTATTCTCAAAGGAAACACCTGGCAACATCAGTTTTAAAGCCTTATTATGAGGGTGTCCTAATCTAGCATGCCACAATGCATTTTTACTTAAACTAGAACCAGAAACAGAAGTAAACGAGCAGCTATAACTAGAAACAGGAGCAAGATCTTTGAGTAAATACAATTCTCCTTTAGTCACTCCCTTTCCAATCATCTTGCTGCTTTTAATATCCTGAAACTTCACATCATTAGGACTGAATATGACATTGCATTGCAAGTCAGTAGCACATTTCTTAACAGATAACAAGTTTGAAGTAAATTCAGGCATATAAAAGACTTTAGTCTCCTTACCAAACAGTTTAAGACTTCCTATTCCTCTAATAGGTATCTTATCTCCATTAGCTATCATCACATTACCATTCATTGGTACAATGTCTTTAATTAAACTAGTGTCACTTATCATATGATGAGATGCACCAGAATCAACTACTAAAGGCTTAATGGTATGTGAACTAGCAATATGAGCAAGGATACTAGACGGTTTGAATACATGATCATTCCTAGCAAAACTAGCCGTTCTAGATTGGTTTAATATCTCAATCACACTTTCATGCATCCTATCAGTTCTAGTTAGATTCTCATCATTCTCTATAGCCCTAGCACCAAAGGAATAAGCACATGTGTTACCATGCTCTTTAAAGAGCTTGATGAGAGCATCCAGGTCGGATCTCCTTAGATACTCTTGATCATAGTTCCCACGGTTGCTTGGGGCTCCAGTGTAGGCTACAAGAGACTTCCCATCACCTCCTTCATGTTGAACTGAAGAGAAGATAGAGCTTGTACATTAATAGGGCAAGCTCTAGAAGATGTCTAGAAGAGTTCAATCAAGCTTCAGAAGTGTTCTGAAGTAGTTATCTTGAGAAGTTAAGTCTAGGAAAGACTTAGACTGATCATGAGAAGGTTTTGGAGAAGTTTGGGAGAAGATGGGCAAGAGTGCAAAGTTAGGGCGACTGCACAGACCTGTACGGACGGTACGGTCTTGTACGGCCATGGGCGACCTAAGAAGGTGTCTGGATCAACCAAGGAGGAAGTCTGGGTGATTTGCAAGAATAGGGCGTGGTACGGACAGGAGGTCCGTACCATAGTCCGTACTAACAAGAAAGTGTACCGGATTGACCTAAAATGGTGTTGGGAAATCTTAGGGCGCAAGAGAAGCTAAGTCTGAGCTTATGGACGTTGGAGGATAAGGGAGGAGCTGTATGTGGTCCTAGACAGGCTGTCATAAGCTGCCAAGAAAGCATCTTTGACTCCACATGATTATGCAAGCTGTACAAGCATGTGAGCCTTTACAGCCATCCATTTCAAACAAAGAGATCTTGGCCTTTCATCTCTCCTTTCCTATCCAGCTCGTGTACAGACCACATCTGACCATCAAGACTGATCCAGGTCGTCCATTCAAATTAGAAAAGCACAGCCATAGATCTTAGGTTTATTCTTACAAGTTGTAATGCATATAAATGCTCATTGTAGCAGATTTTGTAAACTAAGTGAGTAAGGGGGTTTCCCTTCTCCTTCTCTAGTCTGAAACACTTTCTCTTAGTCTCTCTAGTCTCTCATCCTGAATCTCTATACACGTTCTTAGTCTGGTCACTAATCTCTTAAACACTTAGACACACAAACACTCATTAAACTTCCTTTCTCTCAAATCGCTTCCAAGCTCTCTCTCTCTTTACCCATTTGGGTTTCATACACACATACAACCTGAGTACTCTTAAATCTCATACTTCACGCCCATCTATCTCCTTTCCTTTGCTTGAACCAGCTCCACTCGTTACATCTGATACATTAGCCCTTGCCTCACGGTCCTTCATGAACTTTGCCGGTTTGAGGTGTGGGTGAAGGATCCAGCATTGACTCTTCTTGTGGCCATGTTTCTTGCAGTGATCACAGTTCCCATTGAACCTCCTCTCCTCATACTTCCCATGCGCAGCAGCCTTATTTGCTTGTGTAGCTTCATTCCCTTCCTCTTGAGTCGCTTGGCTTGCAAGGGAAAGGTCTCCTTTCTTGGCAAACAACCCAATGGAGCCTTGCTCCTTCTGAATCCGCGCACACACATCCTCAAGATCAGGTAGAGTGTCTTCTCTAAGCAGGTGCTGGATGAGACCATTATACGCCGGGTTGAGGGTGAGAAGTAGGCCAAAGACCTTGTCTTGCTCTCTTCTCTTGTTGAGCTCATCTGCATCTGTAGTGCTTGGCCTTAACATCTCCATCTCGGACCATAGTGATCTGAATCTCCCAAGGTGTTTAGTGAACTCCATATCCTCTTGTACCAGGTTGTTAATCGCTTGCTTCACCTCAAACACCCTGCTCAAGTTTGATGTATTCCCATACACCTTCTTCAGTGTGTCCCACAGTTCCTTAGCAGACTCACAGTAGCTGTAAGCATCTAAGATTGCTGGCTCAAGGGATGCGTGAAGCACTGACATCACCAGCATGTCCTCTTGATACCACTTCTCAGCCGCGTTGCTTGCAGCCTCACCATCATCCTCTCCTTGAGTGATGAGTTTTGGAGCTTCTCCGGGGTTGATATGCTTCCACAACCCCTTGCTTCCCACCGTGGTTCTCACCATCCTTGACCATACCAAGTAGTTGTTTCCCTTGAAACACACGGCTACCTTCATGTTCATGTTCATCCCACTCTCCATGTTGAATGATGAACTCTCTAAGCTTCAGGAACTCTATCTTGAGTTGAATGACTTGTAGAAACCTTCACAGCCTCGATCTTCAACCCACGTAGCTTCAGACAACACACCACAACTAGTCTTGAACTTGAAAAGTATCCAGAACCTCTCAAACACATAAGAACACACACGAGTTTCTTCAAAGCTTCAAACTTGTAACTTCAAAGAATCTCACACGACCTCAGGCTCTCACTAACCTGGCTCTGATACCATGATAGTTTTAGTGATGTTAAGAGTAATCTGAGTGTTTAGAGAAGATTAGAATGAGTTTAGAAAAGATTAAAGTCTGAAATAAGATTTGGAGTCTAGAGAGAGTTTTAGAAAGACTAAGAGAGACTCATAACTTGCTTGATTGTATTAATGAGAGTGTTTACAACTTTATAAGAGAAGAGACTAGGGTTTTCGTAGCTAAGAGGATAAGGTAAGCATGTGGAGTCAATGGCCATTTCAAACTCGTCCAATGAGGTGAGCCGCGCGTGTGAGCCTTCATTAGCTGGCTCATACCTTTTGCTTTTCCGTGTCCAGCTGTGCCAGCCTGTCCAAGACTCTCCCTTATCCTTTCCAACGGTCTGATCCACCCACAAAGGCCAAGGTAACTTCTCCTCTTTACTTAAGTAACTCGGATAACTTATGGTGAGGTTTGGTTGAGCTTTGGTCGATCCTATCTTGTACGGCCTGTCCTGTCATGTACGGCCATGTACGGCCTTGTACGGACAGGCTGATCCCAAAGCTCCCAAACCTTCCTATCCTTCCTCTTCTTCATTCTACTCAACCCTCATCTCCATTCTTCACTTGACACTCTTCATCTCAACAGATCAGCCTTGCCCAAGTTGTGCAATGTGTGGGCGCGACTTAGGTTGAATCATGTGACCGTTGGAGACTCTCGGAGGCAAGGGAAGATTCAAATGGATAAGGTGAGCTGTTGGTATGAGCTGGAAAGGTAAAGGTGCTTTACCTTTACAGCCTTGACTCATCCTATCCATTCAATTCAAATGAAGCAATCTGAGCCCTTTACATTGGATCAAGTCGCCAGCTAAGAACCAGAACATCAAGACCAGTCTTCTCTCATCCTTACCATCCATTCTATCTTGTATTTACAGCCTTAGGATCTAGGTTTATGATCTGAGTTGTGTAAAGCTCATATATAAGCTGAGTAATGTCGTGTGTAAAGAACTAAGTGAGTAAGGGGGGGAAACCCTTCTCCTTCATGTTCTATGAAATTCTGTTCTTGATACTAAGTCTCTAATCTATTCTCTAAGTCTCTCAGTCTCTTTAATCTTGTTACCTAGTCTCTTTCATACTCTAAATCTCTCCCCATACTCCTAAGTCTCAAATCTGTTCACATAAACTCTCCTAAACACTTTCTCACACAGACCTTGAGTGAATCCTTATAAAAATCTCATGGTATCAGAGCCAGGTTCATCAGAACCTGGTATCTAACTTCCGCAAAGCTCAAGCCTACTTCCATGGCTGTTTGAAGCAAAGAAGAAGCTCTTTGGTCCAGCCAACGTTTGTTCATCTTCAGGAGGAAGATAAACACATCCGAGGTGCTTAAGAAGCTGTATGTGCTCTATCCTGACCTATCAAGCTCGACCTGAAGAAAGGAGACCCTGAAGAACAAAGCCTTGAAGTGGTTTGACAACACTCTTCAAGAGCTAGATCCTTGAGTCTTAGTGGTGGTTCAAGAAGAAAGGTGACAGCTTTCTACTTGGGACTGGTTTTGGCGACTTGACAGGGAGGAAAGTGTTGAGATGAGCTGAGTATATGGGTATGAAGAGATAAGGAGTTGAAGAGAAGAGGAGATGAAGTACTTAGGGAAGTTTGGGAGAGTATGGTACGGCTGGCCGTACAAGGCCGTACAAGGCCGTACAAGCCGTACCATCCAAACCTCAACCAAAACTTACCATACCCTATCCAAGTGAGACGGTAACTAAGGAGGAGTGACTTGGGTAGCTTAGGGAGTTGGATCAGACCGTTGAGAGGATAAGGCAAGAGCGTGCCAGGCTGGAACAGGCTGTAAAGAGCTGAAGCATGTGAGCCATCCTGACCAATCATTCAAAAGGCGCCCCTTGACTCCACACGGTTCAACAGTGCCCATTTCCCTTCTTGTAAACCCTTGTGTCTCTCTTATAAATATGTAACCTCACTCATTAATAAAATCAAGCAAGTTTTGAGTCTTTCTCTTAGTCTTTAATCTCAATGGTTCCATATTAGACTCATAATCTCATTTCATACTCTAATCTTCTCTAAATCGATTCTAGTCTTTCCTAAACACTCAGATTACTCTAAACATTACTAAAAATCATATGGTATCAGAGCCAGGTTAGTGAGAACCTGAGTTCGTGTTAGGCTCTTTGGAGCTTCAAGATTGAAGCTTTAAAGAGTTTGGTTGGTGTTCTTGTGTTCTTGGGAAGTTCCGGGTATTGTCCGAGTTCAAAGACTAGTTTTTAGTGTGTTGCTGAAGCTGTGAGGTTGAAGACCGAGGCAGTGAGTGTTCTTACAAGTCTCTTAACTCAAGATCCAGTTTGTGAAGTCTAGAGAAGTCATCGTTCATCATGGAAAGTGGTATGAACATGAACATGAAGGTAGCGGTTTGCTTCAAGGGAACCAACTACTTGGTGTGGTCTCGGATGGTGAGAACCACGGTGGGAAGCAAAGGGCTTTGGAAGCACATCACGCCAGGAGAAGCTCCAAAGCTCATCACCCAAGGAGAAACTGAAGGAGAAGCCGCAAGGAAAGCGGAAGAGAAGTGGCATCAGGAGGACATGTTGGTGATGTCAGTGCTGCATGCTTCACTTGAGCCGGCGATTCTAGATGCATACAGCTACTGTGAATCAGCTAAAGAGCTGTGGGATACGTTGAAGAAGGTGTATGGGAATACATCAAACCTGAGCCGTGTGTTTGAGGTGAAGCAGGCTATAAACAACTTGGTACAAGAGGATATGGAGTTCACCAAGCATCTAGGGAGGTTCAGAACACTCTGGTCCGAGATGGAGATGTTGAGGCCAAGCACTACAGATGCAGATGAGCTCAACAAAAGAAGAGAGCAAGATAAGGTCTTTGGGCTACTCCTCACCATGAATCCGGCTTACAATGGTCTTATCCAACACTTGCTTAGAGAGGACACACTACCTGATCTTGAAGAAGTGTGCGCAAGGATTCAGAAGGAACAAGGCTCTATTGGGTTGTTTGGAAAGAAAGGAGAGCTATCTCTCGTGAATCAAGCAACTCAAGAGGAGGGAGGGGAAGCTCCACAAGCACACAAGGCTGCGCATGGGAAGTATGATGAGAGGAGGTTCAATGGGAACTGTGATCACTGCAAGAAGCATGGCCACAAGAAGAGCCAATGCTGGATACTCCATCCCCATCTCAAGCCGGCAAAGTTTATGAAGGACAGAGAGGCAAGGGCTAATGTCTCAGATGGAGCAAGTGCAAGTGGAGCAGGTACTAGCAAAGGGAAGGAGATAGATGGGCGTGAAGCAGGTGATGGGTGAGATTTTTATAGGATTAACTCAAGGTGTGTGTGAGAAAGTGTTTAGGAGAGTTTATGTGAACAGATTTGAGACTTAGGAGTATGGGGAGAGATTTAGAGTATGAGAGAGACTAGGTAACAAGATTAAAGAGACTGAGAGACTTAGAGAATAGATTAGAGACTTAGTATCAAGAACAGACTTTCATAGAACATGAAGGAGAAGGGTTTCCCCCCTTACTCACTTAAGGCTTACAATTCGCCCTAATGGGGTCTTTATATAGAAACAGGTTACAGACTCATGAAACCCTAAAGTAATAGATAAGACATGAAGGGTGGAGATGCTCTGATTTGAATTGGACGATCTTGATTCAGTCTTGTGGTCTTTGCAGCTTGTTGTTGTCGCCTGATTGGATGTGGGAGGGCAAGGCTAGAAATGCTCCACACAGCCTTATGTATCTGCCCTCTTCTTTGGCCAGATACTTGGTCAAGCCTTGCTCTTCCTTTACAGCTCTTTACAGCCTGTCCTTAGACCACTACAACCAATCCCATAACCCACAGACTGGCGCCAACTCTTATTTGAATCTTCTTGCCTCCAAAGCATCTTCTTGTTCCATTTGATGCTTCTCACCATCCCGGACTTTGCACATTCATATTAGAGCTTCTCCTTGGCTGTACGGACTTGCCATAACCGTACACCAATGCCCTATATTTGCACAGCCCTCAAATAGCTTCAAATGGCCGAGTACATAAGTTTTGAGTCGATCATGTCCGTACGGGCCGTACCATCCGTACGGCCGTCCGTACCGGCCTCGCCCTAACTTTGCACGTTCAACCATTCACCTCCATACTTCTTCCATGTCTTCTTAAGATCAGTCTAAGCCCTTCTTGAACTTAACTTCACCCATGATAGATACTTCAAGACTCTCCTGAAGCTTTGTAGAACTCTTCCGGAGATCACCTGAAGCTTGCCCTATTTATGCACAAGCTCCATTCTTCTCTTCAGTTCAACAATGGGAGGTCTCTTGTAGCCTACACTGGAGCCCCAAGCAACCGTGGGAACTATGATCAAGAGTATCTAAGGAAATCCGACCTGGATGCTCTCATTAAGCTCTTCAAGGAGCATGGTAACCTTTTTGGGTATTCCTTTGGGGCTAGGGCTATAGGGAATGATGAGAATCCAACTAGAATTGATAGGATGCATGAAAGTGTGATAGAGATAATCAACCAATCTAGAACGGCTAGTTTTGCTAGGAATGATCATGCATTCAAACCATCTAGTATCCTTGCTCATATTGCTAGTTCACATACCATTAAGCCTTTAGTAGTTGATTCTGGTGCATCTCATCATATGATAAGTGACACTAGTTTGATTAAAAACATTGTACCAATGAATGGAAATGTGATGATAGCTAATGGAGATAAGATACCTATTAGAGGAATAGGAAGTCTTAAACTGTTTGATAAGGAAACTAAAGCCATTTATATGCCTGAATTTACTTCAAACTTGTTATCTGTTAAGAATGTGCTACTGATTTGCAATGTAATGTCATATTCAGTCCTAATGATGTGAAGTTTCAGGATATTAAAAGCAGCAAGATGATTGGAAAGGGAGTGACTAAAGGAGAATTGTATTTACTTGAAGATCTTGCTCCTGTTTCTAGTTATAGCTGCTCGTTTACTTCTGTTTCTGGTTCTAGTTTAAGTAAAAATGCATTGTGGCATGCTAGATTAGGACACCCTCATAATAAGGCTTTAAAACTGATGTTGCCAGGTGTTTCCTTTGAGAATAATGATTGTGAAGCTTGTATTTTAGGCAAGCATTGTAAGACTGTCTTTACTAAATCTACTACGGTTTATGAGAAGTGTTTTGATTTGATTCATTCTGATGTTTGGACTGCTCCTTGCTTATCTAGAGACAATCAAAAGTATTATGTAACCTTCATTGATGAAAAATCCAAATACACCTGGTTAACCTTAATTCCAACCAAAGATAGGGTACTTGATGCATTTAAGAACTTTCAATCATATGTGACTAACCATTATAATGCCAAGATAAAGATTTTCAGGTCAGATAATGGAGGAGAGTACACGGGACAAGCATTCAAGCTCCACCTATCTCAGCATGGAATCCTACATCAGACAAGCTGTCCCTATACTCCACAACAGAATGGTGTGGCTGAGAGAAAGAATAGGCATCTGATGGAAGTGGTCAGGTCCATGATGTTTCAAACCAATGTACCCAAGAAGTTCTGGAGTGATGCAGTCACTACAGCTTGTTATCTCATCAACAGAACACCAACTCTGATTCTGCAAGGGTTATCACCATTTGAGGTATTGAACCGATACAAGCCCTCATTGGAACATATGAAGATCTTTGGGTGTTTATGTTTTGTGATGGTACCGGGAGAATTAAGAAACAAGCTTGAAGCTAGGAGCTCCAAGGCAATGTTTGTTGGATACTCATCAAGTCAGAAAGGATACAAGTGCTATGATCCTAACACAAGGAGAGTGTTAGTATCTAGAGAAGTGAAGTTTGTGGAAGAAAAAGGATATTATGAGGAGCAGATTCAAGAAGATTTGAAAGATCTCACTTCAGATAGAGCTGCAACCTTGAGGATAATACTAGAAGGACTTGGAATCAATATGGATCAAGAACAGCAAGAAGTAAGAGGCACTATACCAATACCGAATCATCAGACGTCCAATCTTGAACATGAGGGGGGGAATGGAACAGAAACTCAAACTCAAAGTCATGAAGAGAGTTCTGGTTCTCATGATCAAGCTGTGGAGTCAAATGATCAACAAGAAGGAGCTGAAGCAAGTCAGCTAAGGGATGAAGGAGCTAAAGCAAGTCAGCCAAGAGAAGAAAGTACACAAGAAGATGTACAAGACATGGAGTTACCGGCACAAGAAGGGCCAGTGTTGAGAAGAAGTACAAGGCTGAGAAAGGATCCTTCCAGTTGGGTAAACACGAGAGTGTACTACAATGCTCAAGCTGTGAAGCATCCTACTCAGGCCGTGTGTTCTTTCTCTCAATATCCAGAAGCACATTGTGCATTCATGGTAAACTTAGAGAAGAATCACATTCCAAGAAGCTATGAAGAGGCAATGGAGGATAAGGAATGGAAGGAATCAGTAGGAGCCGAGGCAGGAGCTATGATAAAGAATGATACATGGTTTGAAAGTGAACTACCAAAAGGGAAGAAGGCAGTATCTAGTAAATGGATCTTCACAATCAAATACAAAGCTGATGGACAGATTGAGAGGAAGAAGACTAGATTAGTAGCAAGAGGGTTCACTCAAACATATGGAGAGGATTACATTTAGACATTTGCACCAGTAGCCAAGTTACATACCATTAGAATTGTACTAAGCTTGGCGGTTAACCTTGGATGGGAATTGTGGCAAATGGATGTGAAGAATGCATTCTTACAAGGAGAACTTGAGGATGAAGTCTACATGTATCCTCCACCAGGTCTTGAACATCTAGTGAAGAGAGGGAATGTACTGATATGAGATTTAGAGATCCTTAGAGTAACTAGAGTATAAGTGAGAGTTTAAGTAGAGATTAGAAAGAGATTGTGAAAGATTAAGAGACTTGAGAGCTGTTTAGTGTCTAAGAGAGAATCATGGTGCCTTAAGAGATTAGAGAGAGACTCAGAACTGTCTGTCTTTATTAATGAGTGAGGTTACATATTTATATTGTTCTAGACATTAGGGTTTTCGAAACACAAGAGTAGATAAGCATGTGAGGTCAAGGGAGGAGCCTTTGCTTTTGTTTGAACCGGCCAATGACTGTCCTCACACGTTCGGGCATCTTCCTGATCCAAGTCCAAGATGCTCTTCCTTTCCAGCCCTTGCCAGCCTGTCCTAGCTGTCAAGCCGCGCCTCCCTTATCCACTCCAACGTCTGGATAAGCTTTTGGTCAAGTGTAACTTCACCTCGGTCCATACGAGTTACTCGGTGAAGTTACCATCCTAGTTTTACCTTGGTACAGTCAGTGTACGGATGGCCCGTCCGTACCATGCCTTAGCTCACTCTTCACTCCCTTTCCTTTCACTCCTTAGCTTTCTCATGTCCTTAACTCCTCAATGCCTTCACATATACCTCAACACATCTCAACACTCCCCCTCAAGCTTAGCTTTGTGATAGTCTAAGCTTGGACAGCCATGAGATCTTCCTCATTAAAAACCTCACCAAAGAAAACCCATTGGGACAAAACTTTGATGAGGGAAAAAGAGTAAAGACCTCATGACTTAGGGGATCAACTCCTTCTCTTCCCAAGATCTATGAGTCCCAATCTAATGTGAATGGACTCCATAGTCTTTTGTCTTGCAGCCTTAGTGAACACATCAGCCAACTGATCTTCACTCCGAGTGTAGCATGGCAGGATGACTCCTAGGATGATCATCTGCCTCACTTTGTGACAATCAACTTCAATGTGCTTGGTTCTCTCATGAAACACCGAGTTGGAGGCAATGTGGATAGCTGCTTGGTTATCACAATGCATTGTCATAGGCGCGGCTTGATCAATCTCCAAATGCTTCAAGATGCCTTTGATCCACACCAGCTCGTTGGTAAGCTTCAGCATAGCTCTATACTCAGCTTCTGCACTTGAGCAAGAGACCACCTTCTGCTTCTTACTCTTCCATGTAACCAAGTTGCCTCCAATGAATGTGCAATAGCCGGTTGTTGATCTCCTGTCAGCTCTATCTCCTGCCCAATCAGCATCACAATAGCCCACCACTTCAGTGCTTCCATTGCACCCCATCCAGACTCCTTGATCTGGCGAGCCATTCAGATACATCAGCAGCCTCTCCACCATGTGCCAATGATGTTCCTTGGGAAGCTGCATATGTTGACTCACCTGATTCACAGCAAAACATATGTCAGGTCTTGTGATGGTAAGGTAAATCAATTTGCCAACAAGTTTTCTATAGAGTTTAGGATCATGAAATGGCTTGCTGTCTTCAATCTCCCCCTCTCTTGGTACTTTGTAGCCATCCTCCATAGGCATCCTTGCTGTCTTGCCTCCATAAGCACCTGCATCTTTCAAAAGATCAAGTGTATACTTCCTTTGGGACATGAATAACCCTTCCTTGGATCTACAAATCTCAATTCCAAGAAAGTATTTCATTTCTCCCAAATCTTTGATTTCAAACATGGATTTGAGAAACTCCTTGGTTGCTTTGATACCCTCCTTATCACTTCCTGTGATAATGATATCATCCACATACACAAGGAGAGCAACCATACCTGAGGGTGTAGTGAGGGTGAAAAGTGTGTGATCTAACTCTGACTTCCTGAAGCCACGTCCATTCAAGGTTGTGCTCAACTTGTTATACCACGCTCTTGGTGATTGCTTCAAGCCATAGATAGCTTTCTTTAACCTCAGTACATTCCCTTTCTTCACTAGATGTTCTAGGCCTGGTGGAGGATACATGTAGACTTCATCCTCAAGTTCCCCTTGTAAGAATGCATTCTTTACATCCATTTGCCACAATCCCCATCCAAGATTAACTGCCAAGCTTAGAACAATCCTAATGGTGTGTAGCTTAGCTACAGGGGCAAATGTCTCAATGTAATTGTGACACCCCGATTTACATAATAAAATGTTACGATAAGTAAATAGCTCTGATACCAAAATGTGACACCCGCCACTTTCAAAATAAAATAAATTGATAAAAGCGAAAATAAAATAATAATACAACTCAAATAATAATAATCTTCTTATAATATAATAGTCGATACGGTAACAAAAGGCCTAAAAGCCCAACATCGATAACATCCGAAATATAAAATACGATATAAACCAAAAGTCTGAAATAGGAATAACGTAGGCGATAAAAGTCCAAAGGCCTGGAGGCCCGATAACGATAAAAGCGATAAAACGATAGAAGCCCAAAAGCCCAATAGCACCAGTCCGATAATCACTCCTGCTCGTCGGTCTCACCTGAAAGGGGGAAATAAGGAGGGGTGAGCGACAGGGGAATCGCCCAGTGAGGTATGGGATGCTAAACCGCAAACCACTGACTCAGTTCATAGCACTACAACTATGTAGGCATAGCTCTAGCATGAGACAATCACGGTGCCTATTACACCACACAAAACAATCACATATGTCTAGTGGACTAGACATGATACAACCAATGCGATAATAGCATATCACATTTCCTCATAAGGATATATATACTTTACAGGCGTCGCTAGCACAGTAGTCCACACTGCACCCCGCAAATCTCTAAGGCGTCGTAAGTACAAACGTCTCTGTACCCCCGCAAATCTCCACAAACATGGCAGCCAGTGCAAACGTCTCTGCACCCCGCAAAACTCCTCAAACATAGGCAGCCAGTGCAAACGTCTCTGCACCCCGCAAATCTCCAAAACATGGACTCGTATATATATACATATATATAACAATTCTTAACATCAATCATTTCAATCAACCGTTGAATCCTCTATTATCCTATTTCCGGTTTAACAATCAATAATAATAATAAACAAGCAAGACTCTCAAACAGACTCGATTCACAGAGACGGATCATGTTTCGAAACTAAACTTTCCATAACGGTAGTACTAAACTAGCTCGGGATTTAACGGAGTAGCCCTCACCTTAGCAATGAAGAGAAGTGGTATATATGAACTCCAGCTGCTCAAATGGACTCCAAATCTGAAATCAGATCGAAATTTCGAGTCAGAACGCCTTTCGAACGGTTTAAAACGGGTATTTACGGAAAAGTCAACCCGCTGGTCAAAGATCAATTATTTAATTAATTAATTAATTGATTAATTAATTAATTAATCCGGTTTTCCCTAACCGATTACCAATTGATTTTAACCGACCGGTTTAACCTAACCGAATCGAAATCGATTTAAACCGGTCAAACCACCGGTTAACCGAGTCAACCGAGTTGACTCACCGGGTCGACTCGGCCGAGTTGGCGAGTCGCCGGCGAGTCACCGGTGTCGGTCATCGGCGGCGACGGCGGAGCTACGGCGGCGGCTTACCGGTAAGTTGGCCGGCGGCGACGGCGGAGCTGCGGCGGAGAACGGTGGTCCGGCGGCGGCGCTGCGGCGGAGGACGGTGGTCCGGCGGCGGCGCGTGGAACTCACGCGCGCGCGGAGGTGAAACTTCCGGAGGCGCGTACGGCTTCGTCCGGGCTCCGATCGTGACGCGGTTGGTGTCTACGGCTTCGTCTTGACGAGAGGAACACGATGATGGCCTTGGATGCACGAGATTCACTACGGTTAGAAAGTTATGACCGATTTACTAAAACGACCGAAACATAACTCAAACACATGGCGGTTTCCGGTTACCTCGAGCTGCGGTTGATGGTGATGACGAGCTTGACGACGTCCTGGCGTGCGGTGGCTCCGGCGAGGACTCCTGGTGAGCTTTCTCTCTCTCTCTCTCTCTCTCTCTCTCTCTCTCTCTCTCTCTCTCTCTCTCTCTCTCTCTCTCTCTCTTTTTAAAGAAACCAAATGTGGCCTTTGGGGATAGTTTGGGGTTGGGGTCATTACAGTAATCCTCCCCATATGTCTGAGTGAACCCTCTTGCTACTAGTCTAGTTTTCTTCCTCTCAATCTGTCCATCAGCCTTGTATTTGATTGTGAAGATCCATCTACTAGACACTGCTTTCTTCCCTTTTGGTAGTTCACTCTCATACCATGTATCATTCTTTATCATAGCTCCTGCCTCAGCTCCTACTGATTCCTTCCATTCCTTATCCTTCATTGCCTCTTCATAGCTTCTTGGGATGTGATTCTCATCGAAGTTTACCATGAAGGCACAATGTGCTTCTGGATATTGAGCAAAGGAGCACACGGCTTGAGAGGGATGCTCCACAGCTTGGGCATTGTAGTACACTCTCGTGTTTACCCAGCTAGAAGGATCCTTCCTTATCCTTGTACTCCTTCTTAGTGGTTGCACAACCGGTTCTTCTTCCTGTTGTTCTTCTACCACTTCGTTTTGAGAAGGTGTTTGTATCACACCATGATCATGCCCATGACCATCAGAGCCTATGCTCTCTTCTCCTTCATCCTCTACTCCTCCATCATCTTGGTTAGCCTCTTACATAGGCTCTTCATGCTCCTCTCCTCCCTCATGATCAAGGTGGGATGGTGAACCAACTTCAGGAGGTGTAGTCGTGTGATCTCTTGGATCCTGGGATGTACTGATTCCAAGACCTTCAAGGATGATCCGCAAGGTGGTGGCCTTGTCTGATGTCAAGTCCTTCAGGTCTTCTTGATTCTTTTCTTCATAGTACCCTCTATCTTCTAAGAACTTCACGTCTCTAGATACAAGTACTCTTCTTGCTATAGGATCATAGCACTTGTATCCTTTCTGTGTAGCTGAGTATCCTATGAATACAGCCTTAGTACTTCTTGCTTCTAGCTTGTTGCGCATCTCTCCTGGTTTGAGCACAAAGCATAGACATCCAAAGACTTTCAAGTAATCAAGAACTGGCTTGTACTTGTTTAGAACTTCAAATGGAGCCTTCTCATTCAGAATCTTGGTTGGAGTTCTATTGATCAAGTAACAAGCAGTGGCAACTGCATCACTCCAAAATCTCTTTGGGACGTTACTCTGAAACATAAGTGACCTTGCTACTTCCATGAGGTGCCTATTCTTCCTCTCAGCCACTCCATTTTGCTGTGGAGTATACGGACAGCTTGTTTGATGTAGAATCCCATATTGTGATAAGTGCTGCTTGAATGCATTGCTTGTGTACTCTCCTCCATTATCTGATCTCAAAATTTTAATCTTAGCATGATAATGGTTAGTCACATACGTTTGAAAGTTCCTAAATGCATCAAGTACCCTATCTTTGGTCTGAATTAAGGTTAACCAGGTGTATTTGGATTTTTCATCAATGAATGTGACAAAATACTTATAGCTATCTCTAGATAAGCAAGGGGCAGTCCATACATCTGAATGAACTAGATCAAAGCAATTCTCATAAACAGTAGTAGACTTTTGAAACACAGTTCTACAATGCTTGCCTAAGATGCAAGCTTCACAATTTTTGTTTTCAAACACAACACCTGGTACCATTAAGTTCAAAGCTTTAACATGAGGGTGTCCTACTCTAGCATGCCACAATGCATGTTTATTCAACAAAGAAGCAGAAGTAAACGAGCAACTATAATCAGGAACAGAAGTGAGTTCTTCAAGCATATAGAGATCTCCTTTAGTCACCCCTTTCCCAATCAATCTGCTGCTCTCAATATCCTGAAACTTCACATCATTAGGACTAAAGATAACATTGCATTGTAAATCATTAGTACATTTCTTTACAGATAATAGGTTTGATGTGAATTCAGGCATGTAAAAGGCTTTAGATTCTTTGTTAAACAACTTAAGCTTTCCTATTCCCTTAATAGGTATCTTATCTCCATTTGCTATCATCACATGTCCATGAGTAGGTTCTATATCCTTAATCAGTTTCTCATCACTTATCATATGATGTGATGCACCAGAATCAACAATCAATGGTTTATCTACTCGTTTAGCATTATGACATAGATTACTAAGTGATGAATGCATCCTATCATTTCTAGCAATGTGTGCACATCTATACTCATTCCTAGCCTCTAACCGTTCTACTAGTTCTCTAATCAAGTGATCATCCTTATATGCAATCATAGATGCTCCAAAGGAATAACCATAAGTGTTACCGTTTTCCTTTAGCATTTTGAAGAGCGCATCAAGGTCTGATCTCCTGATGTAGTCATCATTGCTGCGTGAGCTTGAGGCGCCTGTGTAAGCCACCAGAGACTTCCCATTCCCATCATTGCCTCCATGACCATCCACTTCACTTGTCTTGATGGTGCCAGCTCCACTTGATCCTTCAGTCACATTTGCCCTTCCCTCACGCTCCTTCATGAACTTGGCCGGCTTGAGGTGTGGGTGTAGTATCCAGCATTGGCTCTTCTTATGACCATGCTTCTTGCAATGATCACAGTTGCCATTGAACTTCCTGTCCTCATACTTCCCGTGAGATGCCTTGTTTGCTTGTGGAGCTTCGGTCAAGTCCTCATGAGCTGCTTGATTGGCAAGAGAGAGCTCCCCCTTTCCTCCAAACAACCCCATAGACCCCTGCTCCCTTTGGATTTGCGCACACACATCCTCAAGGTCCGGAAGCTTGTCAGCTCTCAACATGTGCTGGATGAGTTGAGTGTAGGCCGGGTTCAGCGTGAGAAGCAGCCCAAAGACCTTATCTTGCTCACGCCTCTCATTCAGCTGATCAGGATCAGTTGTGCTCGGCCTCAGCATCTCCAGTTCTGACCATAAGGACCTGAACCTTCCCAAGTGCTTAGTGAACTCCATATCCTCTTGCACTAGACGGTTGATAGCTTGCTTTACTTCAAACACACGGCTGAGGTTGGAGATGTTCCCATACACCTTCTTCAGCGTGTCCCACAGCTCTTTGGCTGACTCACAGTAGCTGTAGGCATCTAAGATAGCTGGATCCAAGGATGCGTGTAGAACCGTCATCACCAGCATGTCTTCTTGTTGCCATTTCTCAACAGCCGCTTCATTGGAGACCTCTTCTTGATCTCCTCCCTGAGTAATGAGTTTCGGAGCCTCCCTTGTTGTGATGTGCCCCCACAAACCCTTACTTCCTACAGCAGTCTTCACCATCCGAGACCACACAAGATAGTTGTTACCTTTGAAAGTAACCGCTACCTTCATCCTCATGTTCATACCATGTTCCATCTTTGCTTAGCTTGACTTGAACAACTTGAATCTGATGAAATCTTGAGTCTTGAATCACGTACACACACCAATCTTGAGTCTAGGATCGCACACACACACCGAACGTAGCACAGCCCAAACACCTTCAAAGCCACTCGCGTGTAGCTTCAAAGCCTTCAACTTGTAACTCTCTAAAGATCAAACCCCAGATCCTAATGAACCTGGCTCTGATACCATATGAGATTTAGAGATCCTTAGAGTAACTAGAGTATAAGTGAGAGTTTAAGTAGAGATTAGAAAGAGATTGTGAAAGATTAAGAGACTTGAGAGCTGTTTAGTGTCTAAGAGAGAATCATGGTGCCTTAAGAGATTAGAGAGAGACTCAGAACTGTCTGTCTTTATTAATGAGTGAGCTTACATATTTATATTGTTCTAGACATTAGGGTTTTCGAAACACAAGAGTAGATAAGCATGTGAGGTCAAGGGAGGAGCCTTTGCTTTTGTTTGAACCGGCCAATGACTGTCCTCACACGTTCGGGCATCTTCCTGATCCAAGTCCAAGATGCTCTTCCTTTCCAGCCCTTGCCAGCCTGTCCTAGCTGTCAAGCCGCGCCTCCCTTATCCACTCCAACGTCTGGATAAGCTTTTGGTCAAGTGTAACTTCACCTCGGTCCATACGAGTTACTCGGTGAAGTTACCATCCTAGTTTTACCTTGGTACGGTCAGTGTACGGATGGCCCGTCCGTACCATGCCTTAGCTCACTCTTCACTCCCTTTCCTTTCACTCGTTAGCTTTCTCATGTCCTTAACTCCTCAATGCCTTCACATATACCTCAACACATCTCAACAACTGAGGCTAAAGAAGGCTATCTATGGGTTGAAGCAATCACCAAGAGCATGGTACAACAAGTTGAGCACAACTCTGAACAGCCGAGGTTTTAAGAAGTCTGAATTGGACCATACTCTCTTTACCCTCACTACTCCCTCAGGTATGGTTGCTCTCCTTGTGTATGTGGATGATATCATTATCACAGGAAGTGATAAGGAAGGTATCAAAGCAACCAAGGAGTTTCTAAAGTCTATGTTTGAAATAAAAGACTTGGGAGAAATGAAATACTTTCTTCGAATTGAGATTTGTAGATCCAAGGAAGGTTTGTTCATGTCCCAAAGGAAGTATACACTTGATCTTTTGAAAGGTGCAGGTGCTTATGGAGGCAAGACAGCAAGGATGCCAATGGAAGATGGCTACAAAGTACCAAGAGAGGGGGAGATTGAAGACAGCAAGCCATTTCATGATCCTAAACTCTATAGAAAACTTGTTGGCAAATTGATTTATCTAACCATCACAAGACCTGATATATGCTTTGCTGTGAATCAGGTGAGTCAACACATGCAGCTTCCCAAGGAACATCACTGGCGTATGGTGGAGAGGCTGCTGATGTATCTAAATGGCTCGCCGGATCAAGGTGTATGGATGGGGTGCAATGGAAGCACAGAAGTGGTGGGCTATTGTGATGCTGATTGGGCAGGTGATAGAGCTGACAGAAGATCAACAACCGGCTATTACACATTCATTGGAGGCAACTTGGTGACTTGGAAGAGTAAGAAACAGAAGGTGGTTAAGAGTTTTAAGTAATGTAAAAGATAATCTGAGTTTAGATGAGAATAAGGAAGAGATTTGTGTAGCTTAAGAGATTAAGAGACTAATGGAGAATCATTATGAAAAGTCTAGAGAGATTAATTGTTTAGAACTGTCTGATTCTTATTAATGATGAGCTCACAATATATATAGGTCCATACACATTAGGGTTTTCGAAATCATAAGGATAAGCAAGCATGTAGAGTCAAAGAGGAGCTGGTGCTTTAGTTTGAACCGGCCAATGATAGTCTCCACACGTTTGAAGCATCTTCTTGATCCAAGACTAGATGCTCTTCCTTTCCAGCTCTTGCCAGCCTGTCCTAGCTGTCAAGCCACGCCTCCCTTATCCTCTCCAACGTTCGGATAAGGTCTTGGTCAAGTGTAACTTCAAGTAAGTCCATGTAAGTTACCCGGAGAGTTACTTGGCCGCTTTTACCTTTGTACGGCCAATGGTACGGCCTATCCGTCCGTACCATCTCTATCAACCCATTTCTTCTCTTAACTCCTTTGCCCTCTTTATGTCCTCAACTCCTTTGTGTCTTTACCTCTTATCTCATATGTCTCAACTCATCTCAACACTCCCCCTCAAGCTTAGCTTTGTGAAAGTCTAAGCTTGGCTAGCCATGAGATCTTCCTCATTAAAAACCTCACCAAAGAAAACCCATTGGGACAAAACTTTGATGAGGGAAAAAGAGTAAAGACCTCATGACTTAGGGGATCAGCTCCTTCTCTTCCCAAGATCTATGAGTCCCAATCTAATGTGAATGGACTCCATAGTCTTGTGTCTCGCAGCCTTAGTGAACACATCAGCCAACTGATCTTCACTCCTAGTGTAGCATGGCAGGATGACTCCTAGGATAATCATCTGCCTCACTTTGTGACAATCAACTTCAATGTGCTTGGTTCTCTCATGGAACACGGAGTTGGAGGCAATGTGGATAGCTGCTTGGTTATCACAATGCATTGTCATTGGTGTGGCTTGATCAATCTCCAAATGCTTCAAGATGCCTTTGATCCACACCAGCTCGTTGGTAAGCTTCAGCATAGCTCTATACTCAGCTTCTGCACTTGAGCAAGAGACCACCTTCTGCTTCTTACTCTTCCACGTGACCAAGTTGCCTCCAATGAATGTGCAATAGCCTGTGGTTGATCTCCTGTCTGCTCTATCACCGGCCCAATCCGCATCACAGTATCCAACCACTTCAGTGCTCCCATTGCAACCCATCCATACTCCTTGATCAGGTGAGCCGTTGAGATACATCAAGATTCTCTCCACCATACGCCAGTGATGCTCCTTAGGCACTTGCATGTGTTGACTCACCTGATTCACAGCAAAACAAATGTCAGGTCTAGTTATGGTAAGGTAAATCAATTTACCAACTAGTTTTCTATAGAGTTTAGGATCCTGATAAGGTTTGCTGTCTTCAATCTCCCCCTCTCGTGGGACTTTGTAGCCATCCTCCATAGGCATCCTTGCTGTCTTGCCTCCATAAGCACCTGCACCTTTCAAAAGATCAAGTGTATACTTCCTTTGAGACATGAATAAACCTTCCTTGGATCTACATATCTCAATTCCAAGAAAGTATTTCATTTCTCCCAAGTCTTTAATCTCAAACATGGATTTAAGGAACTCC
Organism: Brassica napus; assembly: GCF_020379485.1. Classification (NCBI taxonomy): domain Eukaryota; kingdom Viridiplantae; phylum Streptophyta; class Magnoliopsida; order Brassicales; family Brassicaceae; genus Brassica; species Brassica napus. Next base: position 125,322 of record NW_026015106.1, read on the forward strand.
TTGGTTGCTATGATACCTTCCTTATCACTTCCTGTGATAATGATATCATCAACATACACAAGGAGGGCTATCATACCTGAGGGAGTGGTAAAAGTGAAGAGAGTGTGATCTAGTTCAGACTTCTTGAAGCCTCGGCCATTCAAGGTAGTACTCAGCTTGTTGTACCAAGCTCTTGGTGATTGCTTCAATCCATAGATGGCTTTCTTCAATCTCAACACATTTCCCTTCTTCACTAAGTGTTCAAGGCCTGGTGGAGGATGCATATAGACTTCATCCTCAAGCTCTCCTTGTAGAAAAGCATTCTTCACATCCATTTGCCATAAGCCCCATCCAAGGTTCACAGCTAAACTTAGTACAATCCGGATTGTATGTAGCTTAGCTACTGGTGCAAATGTCTCAATGTAATCCTCTCCATAGGTTTGTGTGAAGCCTCTTGCAACCAGTCTTGACTTCTTCCTCTCAATTTGCCCATCAGCCTTGTACTTGATTGTGAAGATCCATCTACTTGATACTGCCTTCTTTCCCTTAGGTAGTTCACTCTCATACCATGTATCATTTTTTACCATAGCTCCTGCCTCAGCTCTCACTGATTCCTTCCACTCCTTATCTAACATTGCCTCTTCATAGCTCTTTGGAATATAATTCTTATCCAAGTTCACCATAAAAGCACAATGCTCTTCAGGATATTGAGCAAAGGAACACACGGCCTGAGTAGGATGCTCCACAGCCTGGGCATTGTAGTACACTCTCGTGTTTACCCAGCTAGAAGGATCCTTTCTCAGCCTTGTGCTTCTTCTCAATACTGGCTGATCTTGAACCAGCTCATCTTGGACACTCGGCTCTTGTACTTCAACCTGAGCTTCTACATCTTCTTGTCTTTGGTCACCTTGATTATGAGAGCCTGAGTTACTCTCTTCTCCTTCTTCACCCAAGCCGGCTCCATCTTGGCCATTTTCTTGAGTTTCAGGCTCACTTCCCCCCTCATGATCAAGGTGAGGTGTTTGATCAACTCCAACAGGTGCTCCGGAGCTTGCTTGTTGGTTTCCACCATCAACATTCGGATCCTGGTTCATCTTGATGCCTAGACCTTCCAAGATCATTCTCAAAGCTCCGGCCTTATCTGATGTCAAATCCTTTAGATCCTCTTGATTCTTTTCTTCATAGTATCCTCTTGCTTCTATGAACTTCACATCTCTAGAGGTCAGAACTCTTCTAGTATCTGGATCATAGCACTTGTATCCCTTTTGTGTTGTTGAGTAACCAATGAACATTGCCTTAGTGCTTCTTGCTTCTAACTTGTTCCTCAACTCTCCTGGTACCAACACATAACATAAGCATCCAAAAACTCTCAAGTAGTCCACTGATGGCTTGTGCTTGTTTAGAACTTCAAATGGTGCTTGATCCTTTAAGACCTTTGTAGGAATTCTATTGATCAAGTAGCAAGCAGTGGCCACAGCATCACTCCAAAATCTCTTTGGGACATTTGCTTGGAACATTAGTGATCTAGCAACCTCCATCAAGTGCCTGTTTTTCCTCTCAGCCACACCATTCTGTTGAGGTGTGTAAGGGCAGCTTGTTTGATGCAAGATTCCATGGTGACTTAGATGACTCTTGAACGCATAGCTTGTGTACTCTCCTCCATTATCTGATCTCAAAATTTTAATCTTGGCATTGTAATGGTTAGTCACATAAGTTTGAAAGTTCTTAAATGCATCTATCACCCTATCTTTTGATGGAATTAAAGTTAACCAGGTGTATTTAGATTTTTCATCAATGAATGTGACAAAGTATTTATGATTATCTCTAGATATGCAAGGTGCAGTCCAAACATCAGAATGAATCAAGTCAAAACACTTATCATAAACACTAGTAGAGTTTGGAAACACAATTTTACAATGCTTGCCTAAAATGCAAGCTTCACAATCCTTATTTTCAAATGAAACACCTGGTAACATCAAGTTCAAAGCCCTTCCATGAGGGTGTCCTAATCTAGCATGCCACAAAGCATTTTTATTTAAACTAGAAGCAGAGGTGAATGAACAATTGTGATTGGAAATAGGATCAAGTTCTTCAAGCAAGTATAATTCTCCTTTAGTGATTCCTTTTCCAATCAATTGGCTGCTCTCAATATCCTGAAACTTTACATCATTAGGACTGAATATAACATTGCAATTCAAATCAGTTGTGCATTTCTTAACAGATAGCAAGTTAGATGTAAATTCAGGCATATAGAAAGCTCTAGTATTCTTATCAAACAATTTCAAGTTTCCTATTCCTCTAATAGGTATCTTGTCTCCATTTGCAATCATAACATGTCCATTAGTTGGTTCTATATCCTTAATAAGATTTGTATCACTAATCATGTGATGAGATGCACCAGAATCAACAATTAATGGTTTAGTTATGTTGCTAGCATTGTTACACAGGTTCAAAGGTGATCTAAATGCATTGGACTCATGATTCATCCTAGCATTTCTAGCAAAGGTGTACTCATTTCTAAAGTTCTCATTACTCTTAATCCTATTAATCCTAGCAATGTCATCAACAAAGGCAGATGTAGCTATCATAGACGCACCAAAGGAGTACCCATGAGTGTTACCGTTCTCCTTGAGCATTTTGATGAGAGCATCCATCTCGGACCTCCTGATGTAGTCATGATCATTGCCACGGTTGTTAGGAGCTCCTGAGTATGTCACCAGTGCCTTGCCATCACCCTCACGACCTTCTCCTTCAGCTCCACGGTTAGATGACCCAGCTCCACTTGTTCCCTCAGATGCGTGGGCTCTTGCCTCCCTTTCCTTCATGAACTTTGCCGGCTTTAGGTGGGGATGAAGTATCCAGCACTGACTCTTCTTGTGTCCATGCTTCTTGCAGTGATCACAGTTGCCATTGAACTTCCTATCCTCATACTTGCTGTGTGCTGCCTTATTAGCTTGTGGAGTCTCTTCATGATCAGTTTGCGCAGCATTTGCTAGAGACAGGTCTCCTTTGCCACCAAACAAGCCAATGGAGCCTTGCTCCTTTTGTATCTGAGCACACGCATCCTCCAGATCAGGGAGTTTCTCAGCCCTCAGCACATGCTTGATCAGCCCATTGTAGCTCGGATTCAATGTAAGCAACAACCCAAAGACCTTATCCTGCTCCCTCCTTTCATTTAGAAGCTCCGGATCAGTTGTGCTTGGCCTTAGCATCTCCAACTCTGACCAGAGTGTCCTGAACCTTCCCAAATGCTTAGTGAACTCCATGTCCTCTTGAGCTAAGCCATTTAGAGCCTTCTTCACTTCAAAGACCCGGCTAAGGTTAGATGTGTTTCCATACACCTTCTTCAATGTTTCCCACAGCTCCTTGGCTGTCTCACAATAGCTGTAAGCATCAAGAATGGACGGCTCCAATGAGGCATGAAGAACAGACATCACCATCAAGTCCTCTTGTTGCCACTTCTCAGCTTCAGCTTCCGAGACACTCTCCTTGTCTCCTCCTTGGGTAATGAGCTTTGGAGCTTCACCAGACGTGATATGCTTCCATAAACCCTTGCTTCCCACAGCAGTCTTCACCATCCTAGACCATACTAGGTAGTTACTTCCCTTGAAAGTCACAGCAACCTTCATCTTTGTACCGCTTTCCATCTTCAACAGTTTCACCTTAATAACTTGTAGAAGACTTGATCTTGAGACTTAGAACCACACCACCAGCTTCAAACCCCTCGTGTCTTGTCTTTCACCTTCAAAGAACCTCCAAAGATCCAGATAAGAACTCCCTAACGTAGATGAAACCCCCGTGATGTAGATTCTTCCACGAACACTTCAAACACACTCACTTGATCTCTTAAAGTTTTAAGTTTGAATCTTCAAGAGAAAAACACCAAGAACTCAGATTGAAATCAACCTGGCTCTGATACCATAAGAGTTTTAAGTAATGTAAAAGATAATCTGAGTTTAGATGAGAATAAGGAAGAGATTTGTGTAGCTTAAGAGATTAAGAGACTAATGGAGAATCATTATGAAAAGTCTAGAGAGATTAATTGTTTAGAACTGTCTAATTCTTATTAATGATGAGCTCACAATATATATAGGTCCATACACATTAGGGTTTTCGAAATCATAAGGATAAGCAAGCATGTAGAGTCAAAGAGGAGCTGGTGCTTTAGTTTGAACCGGCCAATGATAGTCTCCACACGTTTGAAGCATCTTCTTGATCCAAGACTAGATGCTCTTCCTTTCCAGCTCTTGCCAGCCTGTCCTAGCTGTCAAGCCGCGCCTCCCTTATCCTCTCCAACGTTCGGATAAGGTATTGGTCAAGTGTAACTTCAAGTAAGTCCATGTAAGTTACCCGGAGAGTTACTTGGCCGCTTTTACCTTTGTACGGCCAATGGTACGGCCTATCCGTCCGTACCATCTCTATCAACCCATTTCTTCTCTTAACTCCTTTGCCCTCTTTATGTCCTCAACTCCTTTGTGTCTTTACCTCTTATCTCATATGTCTCAACTCATCTCAACAGTGGTGTCATGCTCTAGTGCAGAAGCTGAGTATAGAGCTATGCTGAAGCTTACAAACGAGCTAGTTTGGATCAAGGGCATCTTGAAGCATTTGGAGATAGCACAAGACACTCCAATGACAATGCATTGTGACAACCAGGCCGCCATTCACATAGCCTCCAACTCGGTGTTCCATGAGAGAACAAAGCACATTGAGGTTGATTGCCACAAGGTGAGGCAGATGATTGTCCTAGGAGTCATCTTGCCATGTTATACTAGGAGTGAAGATCAGTTGGCTGATGTATTTACCAAGGCTGCAAGGCAAAAGACAATGGAGTCCATTCATATTAGATTGGGCCTCATTGATCTTCGGAAGAGAAGCAGCTGATCCCCTTAGTCATGAGATCTTTACTCTTTTTCCCTCATTAAGGTTTTGTCCCAATGGGTTTTCCTTAGTGAGGTTTTTAATGAGGAAGATCTCATGGCTGTCCAAGCTTAGACTTTCACAAAGCTAAGCTTGAGGGGGAGTGTTGAGATGAGCTGAGTATATGGGTATGAAGAGATAAGGAGTTGAAGAGAAGAGGAGATGAAGTACTTAGGGAAGTTTGGGAGAGTATGGTACGGCTGGCCGTACAAGGCCGTACAAGGCCGTACAAGGCCGTACAAGCCGTACCATCCAAACCTCAACCAAAACTTACCATACCCTATCCAAGTGAGACGGTAACTAAGGAGGAGTGACTTGGGTAGCTTAGGGAGTTGGATCAGACCGTTGAGAGGATAAGGCAAGAGCGTGCCAGGCTGGAACAGGCTGTAAAGAGCTGAAGCATGTGAGCCATCCTGACCAATCATTCAAAAGGCGCCCCTTAAACACTTTTGTGTTTGTAGTGTGTTTAATAATTAATCTGTGTGATTTGTATAATGTTTAGGAGATTAAGAGTTCTAGAGAGAATAAGAACAAGAGAGAGAGACTCAAAACTCCATTAATTAATAACTGATGAGGTTTACAAGTATTAATAGAGAGAGCAACAAGGGTTTTCGAAATGTATAAGCATGTGGAGTCAATGGACAGGCTGGAACTCCTTTTGAATCACTTGGCTGTGCTTTCTCACATGCTTGCACTAGTAAAAAGCATCCTCTCCTTTCCAGCATCATACAGGCTGTCAAAGTGCTCCCTTATCCTTCCTTATCCTCTTAGGTCGAATTTCCTCTCTTCTCCTCATTAAGTTACCTCCTCATCCCATCAGATAACTTCCCCAAGTAGTTACTGTGGTTAAAAGAAAGTTACCACAGTAAAACTCTAAAGTTACTGTCTCAGCCTCTTTGGTCTTCATCTCAACAAAATACTCTTCCCCTATCAATGTATCTTCTCTCTATCCTCTCATCTCAACACTCCCCCTCAAGCTTGACCATGTGGAACAAGTCAAGCTTGGAAACCATGAAGACCTCCCTCATTAAAAACCTCACCAAAGAAAACCCATTGGGATAAAACTTTGATGAGGGAAAAAGAGTGGAGACTCCATGGTCAAGGGGCTCAGCTCCTAGGAGTAAGATCAATGAGTCCAAGCCTGGATAGTATGGACTCCATTGTCTTCAATCTTGCTGCCTTAGTGAACACATCTGCAAGCTGATCTTCACTCCTTGTATAACATGGCAGAATCACTCCTAAGATAATCATCTGCCTCACCTTATGACAATCCACCTCTATGTGCTTTGTTCTCTCGTGAAACACTGAGTTGGAGGCAATGTGGATAGCTGCTTGATTGTCACAATGCATAGTCATAGGAGTACTCTGCTCAATCTCTAGATGCTTCAAGATCCCCTTGATCCACACCAACTCGTTTGTCAGCTTCAACATGGCTCTATACTCAGCTTCAGCACTTGAACAAGAGATAACCTTCTGCTTCTTACTCTTCCAAGTAACCAAGTTCCCTCCAATGAATGTACAATACCCAGTAGTTGATCTCCTGTCCACTCTATCTCCTGCCCAATCAGCATCACAATACCCAACCACTTCTGTACTGCCATTACAGCCCATCCAAACTCCTTGTCCAGCCGTCCCACTCAGATACCTTAGTATCCTATCAACCATCTTCCAATGATGGACCTTTGGCGCCTGCATATGCTGACTCACTTGATTCACCGCAAAGCATATATCTGGCCTAGTAATGGTCAAGTAGATCAGCTTGCCAACCATCTTCCTGTATAGCTTAGGATCCTCAAACAGCTGCTTCTCTTCAACCTCCCCCTCACGCAGAACCTTATATCCCTCCTCTAGGGGTGTGTTGGCTATCTTTCCTCCAAGCACATCAGTCTCCTTCAACATATCCATAGTATACTTCCTTTGAGACATAAACAAACCCTCCTTTGATCTGCATATCTCAATGCCCAGAAAATACTTCATCTCTCCCAAATCCTTGATGTCAAACACAGATTTAAGAAACTCCTTAGTAGCTTGAATCCCTGCCTTATCACTCCCTGTGATAATCAAGTCATCCACATACACTAGAATCACAATGATCCCTGAAGGTCCTGTCAAGGTGAAGAGAGTGTGATCTAATTCAGACTTCCTAAAGCCTCTCCCATTGAGTGTTGTACTCAGCTTCCTGTACCAAGCTCTAGGTGATTGTTTCAGCCCATATATTGCCTTCTTCAATCTCAAAACATTCCCTGGCTTTACTAGATGCTCAAGACCAGGAGGAGGAAGCATGTATACCTCATCTTCTAGCTCACCTTGTAAGAAAGCATTCTTCACATCCATCTGCCACAAATCCCACTCCAAGTTTGTTGCAATGGACAACACAATCCGAACTGTATGTAGCTTAGCTACTGGTGCAAAGGTATCAATGTAATCCTCTCCATAGGTCTGTGTAAATCCTCTTGCAACCAATCTGGTCTTCTTCCTATCAATCTGTCCATTTGCTAGATACTTGATTGTGAAGATCCATCTACTAGATACAGCCCTCTTTCCCTTAGGCAGCTCACTCTCATACCATGTATCATTTTTGATCATAGCACCTGCTTCAGCTCCCACTGATTCTTTCCACTCCTTGTCTAACATAGCTTCTTCATAAGTCCTTGGTACATAACTCTCATCCAGACTAATCATAAAGGCATAATGCTCCTCTGGAAACTCAGCAAAGGAACACACGGCTTGAGAAGGATGCTCCACAGCCTGGGCATTGTAGTACACTCTCGTGTTTACCCAGTTGGAAGGATCCCTCTTTATCCTTGTGCTCCTCCTCAAAGCTTGAACCTGATCTTCAGTTTGCACACTAGCCGGCTCCACTTGCTCTTCTTCTGAACTGGCCGGTCTGACTTGTTCTTCTACACTAGACTGAACCTCATCCACTTCTCCACTAGACTGAACCTCATTGTTCTCAACTTCTTGTGATGTATCTTGATCATGAAGACCTGAATCCTCTTGGTTTTGCTCTTGCTCACCAGATTCAGTTCCATTCCCCCTCTCATGATCAAGAGGAGTTGTTCTTCCAGCTCCACCACTCTGATTGGAAGACTCTCTCCTTCCGGTTTCCTGATCCTGGGATAATCCTATCCCAAGCTTCTCTAACAACACTCTCAGTATTGTTGCCTTATCAGATGGAGCTTGAGACAAATCCTTCAGATTTTCCCACTCCTTTTCTTCATAATAACCTTTTGTTTCAACAAACTTCACTTCTCTAGATACCATCACTCTCCTTGCTTCAGGATCATAGCACTTGTACCCCTTCTGAGTGATAGAGTAACCAATGAACATAGCCTTAGTACTCTTTGCCTCCAGCTTGTTTCTCTGCTCTCCTGGAACCATGACATAGCACACACACCCAAAGACACGTAGATGATCAATGACAGGTTTGCTCTTGTTCAATACCTCAAATGGAGACAGATTCTTCAATATCTTGGTTGGAACCCGGTTGATGAGATAGCAAGCAGTCTGCACAGCATCACTCCAAAAACGTTTTGGGACATTTGCATGAAACATCATCGATCTAGCAACCTCCATCAAGTGCCTGTTCTTCCTCTCAGCTACACCATTCTGCTGTGGTGTATAAGGGCAGCTAGTCTGATGCACAATCCCATGCTTGGCTAGATGACTCTTGAAGGCATTGCTGATGTATTCACCTCCATTATCTGATCTCAGTACCTTCACAGTAGCATTGTATTGATTAGATACATATGCTTGGAAGTTCATAAATGCTTCTAGCACCCTATCTTTAGATGGAAGCAATGTAAGCCAAGTATACTTAGACTTCTCATCAATGAATGTCACAAAGTACTTCTGGCTATCTCTAGACAAACAAGGAGCAGTCCACACATCTGAATGAACTAGATCAAAGCAATGCTCATAAGTAGTTTCTGATGTTGGAAAAACAGTCCTACAATGCTTTCCTAATATGCATGCTTCACACTCCAAGTGATTAAATGACATATTAGGAATTATCAATTCAATAGCACGAGCGTGAGGATGTCCCAATCTAGCATGCCAAGTAATACTATCAATCTTTTCATAAGTACTGCTCAAACACATAGAATCAAAGGGTTTAGAGATCTTAGCCAATTGGAGGTGGTATAGATTATTCTTGCTGTCTCCTCTCCCAATGACCTTTCCAGTCTTCAAATCTTGGAACTCAACATCATCTGGCCTGAATACTACTTGACAGCCAAGATCAATTGTGGCTTTCCTCACAGATAGTAGATTTGAAGCAAACTGTGGCATGTAGAAGGCATCTGAGTCTTTATCAAATAGCTTGAGCTTTCCAACTCCTTCTATTGGAATCCTATCACCATTAGCTATCATCACACCCCCAGTAGCTTTCTTTACATCACTCATTAAGCTTCTGTCACTAATCATGTGATGACTTGCTCCAGAATCAACAATGATGGGTTTGTTGGATGTGGATGCTTTGGCAGGAGCACCTTGTCTCCGGGTCGTAGCCAAAGCATACACATACTTGACAAACTCATCCCATTCCTCCTTTGTGACAGGCTCATCCGCTCCTTTGGTCTCTAGCTTCCTCATAACCCCACTGCTCTCTACAGATTCTCCAATGTAAGCTGAGTACAAGCATTCTCCTACTTGCATACTCTCCTTGATATCCTTTCTCCATAATCTGCTCATCATGACCCACATCTTAGAAAGTTTTCTCAACTTTCCCTTCTTGCAGCTTGTACCTCTCTTCCATCTATCTGGCTTCTTGTTTATCTCCCACACATCACACATGTGTTCAACTAGCTCACAAATCTCTCCCATAAGAAAGCCAAAGATCACATCTTGCTTCCTCCTTCCTTGATACCAACTCGGACTTGCTGTATGAGTTTTCACCATACTCAACTCTGATTCTACTTCTCTCAGCCTCTCCACAAGCTGATACAACTCGTTCTTCCCTTTTCTTAGACTATAGATCACGCCCTTGGCTTCATGAACCTCCAACCTTGCTGTCTGACCTTCTTCAGCAGCTACCTCCTTTAAAGGTTCCACCTTTACTTGAATCTCCTCCAACCTTGCTGTCTGATCTTTCTCAGCAGCTCTCACCTTTAAAGGTTCTTCCTTTTCATGATTACTCCAAATCCCACAGCTTTCAAAAGCTGTCTTTATCCAGCTTGACCAAGCACACTCGTTTTCTCTCTCTCTTTCTTCTCTTCACTTCTTGATCTTATCTCCTCCACCATGCTTAACTCGTTTGAATCCATCAGAAACTCTCCACAGACTCAATTCGATCTCAAGCACACCAAAAAACACCAAGAACACATCAAGAACACCAAGAACACCTCAAGAACACCTCAAGAAACTCAGATTTCGAAAATCATAATCAAACACACTCTCCCCTTTGCGGAACCTGGCTCTGATACCATAAACACTTTTGTGTTTGTAGTGTGTTTAATAATTAATCTGTGTGATTTGTATAATGTTTAGGAGATTAAGAGTTCTAGAGAGAATAAGAACAAGAGAGAGAGACTCAAAACTCCATTAATTAATAACTGATGAGGTTTACAAGTATTAATAGAGAGAGCAACAAGGGTTTTCGAAATGTATAAGCATGTGGAGTCAATGGATAGGCTGGAACTCCTTTTGAATCACTTGGCTGTGCTTTCTCACATGCTTGCACTAGTAAAAAGCATCCTCTCCTTTCCAGCATCATACAGGCTGTCAAAGTGCTCCCTTATCCTTCCTTATCCTCTTAGGTCGAATTTCCTCTCTTCTCCTCATTAAGTTACCTCCTCATCCCATCAGATAACTTCCCCAAGTAGTTACTGTGGTTAAAAGAAAGTTACCACAGTAAAACTCTAAAGTTACTGTCTCAGCCTCTTTGGTCTTCATCTCAACAAAATACTCTTCCTCTATCAATGTATCTTCTCTCTATCCTCTCATCTCAACACCCCTTGACTCCACACGGTTCAACAGTGCCCATTTCCCTACTTGTAAACCCTTGTGTCTCTCTTATAAATATGTAACCTCACTCATTAATAAAATCAAGCAAGTTTTGAGTCTTTCTCTTAGTCTTTAATCTCAATGGTTCCATATTAGACTCATAATCTCATTTCATACTCTAATCTTCTCTAAATCGATTCTAGTCTTTCCTAAACACTCAGATTACTCTAAACATTACTAAAAATCATAGAAAGGAGGTGTCTCAGCCATGGTGGGTTCAAGAGGATGGTTCATGAAAGAAGAAAGGGTGTTATACGACACCAAGAGCTCAACATCTGGCCATGAACCATGGAGATTCAAGGAACTAGTAAAAGTTCCTTGGCTGTAAGCTGGATCTCTTTCCCTCTTTATTAAAAAGCTTGAGTATAGAAATGTTGAGGTGGTGTGGTGATTGATATGCTGTGTATATCCCAGGATGCTTTAAAGGCTTGTTTAGTGTTTTGAAGAATAAAGTGATTGCTCTAGTTCAGTCATGAGTTTGCTAAGATATTAAAACTTATTGTTTGAATCCTGTGCTCATGAACTGAAATTGATTGAAGTAATGCTGAGAACTGTGTAGTCCAGGATATAATGATGCTTGTCAGGAAGTTAGTAGACGTCTAAACCTGATTGTTTTTCATGAAATGAATCCGCTGGCTGTCTGACATTGAAGCATTAGATTCATGTCTAAGTGCTGAGTAAAGAAGCTCTTAAGAGTGCCTAAGTAACTTGTCTTGAATCTGTTAGGATCCTGCTTGTACTTAGAGAGTTAGCTTGCAAAGAATAGAACTTGATAATGCCTTGTGTCTATCTGTTGCATTGCTTGTGATAGTAGGAATCAAACTTGATAAGTTATTAATCAAGGTTTGACATCTATAAGATTGAAAATGGTTAAATGCTTAATGTCAGTTCTAAATTAAAATTGTCTTGTTAAGATGATAGATTATATTATCATGCTTGCTGTCATGAGTTAGAAACTGATTAAGATTAATGCATACTACCTTGTATTGTTGCATTTAGATTAAAGTCTAAGTTGCATATTAAGGAGTGTTTAAAAGTGCCTAAATACTTTGACTTGAATCTGATAAGGTCTTGCTTAGTATTTAGAGAATGGTTGCTTGCATAGATAAGAACTTGACATTGTCTTGATTCTATCTAATGCTATAAAGCTTGAGACATTGGTGATCAAACTTGATGAAGTCAAGGATTGATCCCAATGCAATTGTGTCTTATCTTTGCTAGAGTTTGAGTGATGTTTCAGGTTCACAAAAGGTGTTCCTAGTTCATCATCAAATCCGAGTTGAAAGAGAAAGAATGATGCCCATTGTGTGTACAATGGAGAGGTGTTACAAGAAGGGAGAAGCACAGATGGTTGTAAAACTCACTGGTGTTCTTCTTCTTAACATTGCAAGTACCAGAAGAAGAAGCCAACCGGGTCTAGGCAGTGGCGTGCCTATTCAAGAGGGTGCTCAAACTAAGACAGAGCACTCTTGGCTGTGTGAAGAAGAAGGCTACTCTATCAAGGCGGCTTCTATTGTGAGGTGATTGAAGAAGTAGCTGAAGCATCCACAAGCATTCCATCATGGTGGTGAATTCAGAAGGGTGATTGCAATAAGAGAAGAAGAAGAAGTAAGGATTCAAGTGGTAACTTTGAGAACCACTCCTTATCATCTTAACCAAGGGAGTAAACCTTATCTCATCTTAATATGTCTTGATAGGTTTATCTCCTGATTATACTATGTGCTTTCCCTAATTCTATTAAGAGTTTATAGCTTCTAGTAGAATGTCTAGACTAATTGCACTGAAATTGTTTTGCTGCTGCATTGTCTTATTGATAGTAAGTAATGTCTAGAGTCCCAGAATCTCACGGTCTGTTTATTGCATTGTCTTGGGTGTGGTCATAAACTTGAATCATCATGAATGTGTTGTAGAATTGAGTAGAATGTCTCTGCTACTTGCATCATGATTGATAAGTTATTTTACATACATAAGCATATCTCATACTGTCTAAGTTCAATCCTAGTGTTATCTGATGCTATTGCCTATGTTTAATCCATCAATGAAGGTCTTGCATCAATTAGAAATTGTCTAAGTTGCTTGCATCATTGGTTCTGATTGAAACTGTTGTGCATAGCTTTAATATTAATCATGGATTGAACCTGTTGCATTCATATAGCTAATGATTTAAGATTGTGCATTCATGTAGTAATGCATTTAAAAATGAGCCTAAATTTCAAATGTACTGATGTAAGCTTGCATTGCATTTAGAGAACTTAATAATCATAATAACCTAGGATGTCAATGTAGTGTCTAGAACTTGCATTGTCATTGTTAGAGATTGAAATCTACTTGTCTTGACTCAGTCTTGTTCTGAGTGTTGCTATGCCATAGTTAAATCCATCAGTGATGTCTTATAAGCATTTAGAAGAATGTCTAAGCTACTTGAATCATTGGCTGTGATAAAACTAGTGAGCATAAGCATGAATTGAGTCACACTTATTGCCTTGATTGCATAAGTTATAAGATTTAAGGATGTAAATGATTATCTGAGTTTAGAAAGGATTATAGAAGAGAATAAGAAATTAAGAGACAGATTAGAGACTAATGGAGAATCATAATGAAATGAGTATAGAGAGAGATTGTTTAGTGTTGAGATGAGGTAATAAAGAGTGAATACATTGATAGAGAAAGAGGATTGAGACATACAGTAACTTTGGAGTTTTACCACAGTAACTTTGTTTTACTGTGGTAACTAAGTAAAAGCTTGGAAACTTACCTTGCTTCACCTTGGAGAGTTAGCCACGACCAAGGAGCTTCTGGATAAGGAAGGAGCAGTCTGGATAAGGTTTCCTCACAGCTAGAGAGGCTGGAGACAGGCTGTAAAGTAGACAGCATCTAGTAAAAGATGCCAAAGGGATCAAGCATGTGAAGACTCCCATTGGCTGCTTTTGGATGGCTCTCTTTGACTACACATGCTCTGAATCTCTACCCTATCAGATACATTTCGAAAATGGATTGTCTCACTCATATAAATATGTTGAAAACCTCATCTTTAATAATTAATGGAGTTTTGAGTATTCTCTCTATTCTCTCTCTACTTATTCTCTTAATCTCTTTAATCTTACACAAAACAATCTGATTGTTCTTAAACACACTCTAATACACAAAAGTGTATATGGTATCAGAGCCAGGTTCCTAAAAGGGTGGAAGTGTGTTATTCATGTTCTTAAAAATCTGGTTTTGTGTTCTTGAGCTGTTCTTGATGTTCTTGAGTGTTCTTGGTGGTTTTGAGCTCTGTTCTTCATTTGCTGGGTTTTATTGAGGACATCTGATGGAGTCAAACGTGAGCAGAAAGATGAAGACAAGATCAAGTTATCAAGTGAAGAAAGGGAGAGAAAACGAGTGGATCTGGTCAGGTTGGGTAGAGACAGCTTTGGAAAGCTGTGGGATTTGGAGTAATCATGTAAAGGAAGAGCCTTTAAAGGTGAGAGCTGCTGAGAAAGATCAGACAGCAAGTTTGAAGGAGATTCAAGTAAAGGTAGAACCTTTAAAGGAGGTAGCTGCTGAAGAAGGTCAGACAGCAAGGTTGGAGGTTCATGAAGCCAAGAGCGTGATCTATAGTCTAAGACAAGGGAAGGACGAGTTGTATCAGCTTGTGGGGAGGCTGAGAGAAGTAGAATCAGAGTTGGGTATGGTGAAAACTCATACAGGAAGGAGGAAGCAAGATGTGATCTTTAGCTTTCTTATGGGAGAGATATGTGAGCTGGTTGAACACATTTGTGATGTGTGGGAGATAAACAAGAAGCCAGGTAGATGGAAGAGAGGTACAAGCTGCAAGAAGGGAAAGTTGAGAAAGCTTTCTAAGATGTGGGTTATGATGAGCAGATTATGTAGGAAGGATATCAATGAGAGTATGCAAGTAGGAGAGTGTTTCTACTCAGCTTACATGGGAGAATCTGTAGAGAGCAGTGGGTTTATGAGGAAGCTAGAGACCAAAGGAGCGGATGAGCGTGTCACAAAGGAGGAATGGGATGAGTTTGTCAAGTATGTGTATGCTTTGGCTACGACCCGGAGACAAGGTGCTCCTGCCAAAGCATCCACATCCAACAAACCCATCATTGTTGATTCTGGAGCAAGTCATCACATGATTAGTGACAGAAGCTTAATGAGTGATGTAAAGAAAGCCACTGGGGGTGTGATGATAGCTAATGGTGATAGGATTCCAATAGAAGGAGTTGGAAAGCTCAAGCTATTTGATAAAGACTCAGATGCCTTCTACATGCCACAGTTTGCTTCAAATCTACTATCTGTGAGGAAAGCCACGATTGATCTTGGCTGTCAAGTAGTATTCAGGCCAGATGATGTTGAGTTCCAAGATTTGAAGACTGGAAGGGTCATTGGGAGAGGAGACAGCAAGAATAATCTATACCAGCTCCAATTGGCTAAGATCTCTAAACCCTTTGATTCTATGTGTTTGAGTAGTACTTATGAGAAGATTGATAGTATTACTTGGCATGCTAGATTGGGACATCCTCATGCTCGTGCTATTGAATTGATAATTCCTAATATGTCATTTAATCACTTGGAGTGTGAAGCATGCATATTAGGAAAGCATTGTAGGACTGTTTTTCCAACATCAGAAACTACTTATGAGCATTGCTTTGATCTAGTTCATTCAGATGTGTGGACGGCTCCTTGTTTGTCTAGAGATAGCCAGAAGTACTTTGTGACATTCATTGACGAGAAGTCTAAGTATACTTGGCTTACATTGCTTCCATCTAAAGATAGGGTGCTAGAAGCATTTATGAACTTCCAAGCATATGTATCTAATCAATACAATGCTACTGTGAAGGTACTGAGATCAGATAATGGAGGTGAATACATCAGCAATGCCTTCAAGAGTCATCTAGCCAAGCATGGGATTGTGCATCAGACTAGCTGCCCTTATACACCACAGCAGAATGGTGTAGCTGAGAGGAAGAACAGGCACTTGATGGAGGTTGCTAGATCGATGATGTTTCATGCAAATGTACCAAAACGTTTTTGGAGTGATGCTGTGCAGACTGCTTGCTATCTCATCAACCGGGTTCCAACCAAGATATTGAAGAATCTGTCTCCATTTGAAGTGTTGAACAAGAGCAAACCTGTCATTGATCACCTACGTGTCTTTGGGTGTGTGTGCTATGTCATGGTTCCAGGAGAGCAGAGAAACAAGCTGGAGGCAAAGAGTACTAAGGCTATGTTCATTGGTTACTCTATCACTCAGAAGGGGTACAAGTGCTATGATCCTGAAGCAAGGAGGGTGATGGTATCTAGAGAAGTGAAGTTTGTTGAAACAAAAGGTTATTATGAAGAAAAGGAGTGGGAAAATCTGAAAGATTTGTCTCAAGCTCCATCTGATAAGGCAACAATACTGAGAGTGTTGTTGGAGAAGCTTGGGATAGGGTTATCCCAGGATCAGGAACCAGGAAGGAGAGAGCCTTCCAATCAGACTGGTGGAGCTGGAAGAACAACTCCTCTTGATCATGAGAGGGGGAATGGAACTGAATCTGGTGACCAAGAGCAAAACCAAGAGAATTCAGGTCTTCATGATCAAGATATATCAAAAGAAGTTGAGAACAATGTTCAGTCTAGTGGAGAAGTGGATGAGGTTCAGTCTAGTGGAGAAGTGGATGAGGTTCAATCTAGTGGAGAAGAACAAGTTGGACCGGCCAGTTCAGAAGAAGAGCAAGTGGAGCCGGCTAGTGTGCAAACTGAAGATCAGGTTCAAGCCTTGAGGAGGAGCACAAGGATAAAGAGGGATCCTTCCAACTGGGTAAACACGAGAGTGTACTACAATGCCCAGGCTGTGGAGCATCCTTCTCAAGCCGTGTGTTCCTTTGCTGAGTTTCCAGAGGAGCATTATGCCTTTATGATTAGTCTGGATGAGAGTTATGTACCAAGGACTTATGAAGAAGCTATGTTAGACAAGGAATGGAAAGAATCAGTGGGAGCTGAAGCAGGTGCTATGATCAAAAATGATACATGGTATGAGAGTGAGCTGCCTAAGGGAAAGAAGGCTGTATCTAGTAGATGGATCTTCACAATCAAGTATCTAGCAAATGGACAGATTGATAGGAAGAAGACTAGATTGGTTGCAAGAGGATTTACACAGACCTATGGAGAAGATTACATTGATACCTTTGCACCAGTAGCTAAGCTGCACACAGTTCGGATTGTGTTGTCCATTGCAACAAACTTGGAGTGGGATTTGTGGCAGATGGATGTGAAGAATGCTTTCTTACAAGGTGAGCTAGAAGATGAGGTATACATGCTTCCTCCTCCTGGTCTTGAGCATCTAGTAAAACCAGGGAATGTTTTGAGATTGAAGAAGGCAATATATGGGCTTAAGCAGTCTCCTAGAGCTTGGTACAGGAAGCTGAGTACAACTCTCAATGGGAGAGGATTCAGGAAGTCTGAACTTGATCATACACTCTTCACTTTGGTTACTCCATCAGGGATCATTGTGATACTGGTATATGTGGATGATTTGATTATCACAGGGAGTGATAAGGCTGGGATTAAAGCCACTAAAGAGTTCCTCAAGTCTGTGTTTGATATCAAAGACTTGGGAGAGATGAAGTATTTCTTGGGGATTGAGATATGCAGATCCAAGGAGGGTTTGTTTATGTGTCAAAGGAAGTATACAATGGATATGCTGAAGGAGACTGATGTACTTGGAGGAAAGGTAGCCAAGACACCTCTTGAAGAGGGGTATAAGGTCTTACGTGAGGGGGAGGTTGAAGAGAACCAGTTGTTTGAGGATGCTAAGCTGTATAGGAAGATGGTTGGCAAGCTGATCTACTTGACTATTACCAGGCCAGATATATGCTTTGCTGTGAATCAAGTGAGTCAACATATGCAGGCGCCAAAGGTCCATCACTGGAAGATGGTTGATAGGATACTGAGGTATCTGAGTGGGACGGCTGGACAAGGAGTTTGGATGGGCTGTAATGGCAGTACAGAAGTGGTTGGGTATTGTGATGCTGATTGGGCAGGAGATAGAGTGGACAGGAGATCAACTACTGGGTATTGTACATTCATTGGAGGGAACTTGGTTACTTGGAAGAGTAAGAAGCAGAAGGTTATCTCTTGTTCAAGTGCTGAAGCTGAGTATAGAGCCATGTTGAAGCTGACAAACGAGTTGGTGTGGATTAAGGGGATCTTGAAGCATCTAGAGATTGAGCAGAGCACTCCTATGACTATGCATTGTGACAATCAAGCAGCTATCCACATTGCCTCCAACTCAGTGTTTCATGAGAGAACAAAGCACATAGAGGTGGATTGTCATAAGGTGAGGCAGATGATTATCTTAGGAGTGATTCTACCATGTTATACAAGAAGTGAAGATCAGCTTGCAGATGTGTTTACCAAGGCAGCGAGATTGAAGACAATGGAGTCCATACTATCCAGGCTTGGACTCATTGATCTTACTCCCAGGAGCTGAACCCCTTAACCATGGAGTCTCCACTCTTTTTCCCTCATCAAATTTTTATCCCAATGGGTTTTCTTTGGTGAGGTTTTTAATGAGGGAGGTCTTCATGGTTTCCAAGCTTGACTTGTTCCACATGGTCAAGCTTGAGGGGGAGTGTTGAGATGAGGTAATAAAGAGTGAATACATTGATAGAGAAAGAGGATTGAGACATACAGTAACTTTGGAGTTTTACCACAGTAACTTTGTTTTACTGTGGTAACTAAGTAAAAGCTTGGAAACTTACCTTGCTTCACCTTGGAGAGTTAGCCACGACCAAGGAGCTTCTGGATAAGGAAGGAGCAGTCTGGATAAGGTTTCCTCACAGCTAGAGAGGCTGGAGACAGGCTGTAAAGTAGACAGCATCTAGTAAAAGATGCCAAAGGGATCAAGCATGTGAAGACTCCCATTGGCTGCTTTTGGATGGCTCTCTTTGACTACACATGCTCTGAATCTCTACCCTATCAGATACATTTCGAAAATGGATTGTCTCACTCATATAAATATGTTGTAAACCTCATCTTTAATAATTAATGGAGTTTTGAGTATTCTCTCTATTCTCTCTCTACTTATTCTCTTAATCTCTTTAATCTTACACAAAACAATCTGATTGTTCTTAAACACACTCTAATACACAAAAGTGTATATTTAGAACTGTCTACCTTTCATTAATGAGATAAGGATACATTATATAGTGTGAGAGAGGCTCTAGGGTTTCGAATACACAAGAGAGAAAGCATGTGGAGTCAATGGATAAGATAAGAATGCATTTGAACTATCCAATGAGAGTGACCGCGTGTGTGAGGTATCTTTGCTTTATGCCTTCTTCTTTCCAGCTCAAGACAGGCTGTCACACGCTCCTTCTTCCTTTGGTAACGGTCTGATCCTTCAGGTGAGTGATCAGTGCTTCTTCTTATCATGGTAAGTCACCCAAGTAACTCTTGACTTAACCGCAGCTGAGGTAAGTGTGTACGGCCAAGTGGTACGGCCTTGTACGGCCTTGCCTTGTACGGACACCTTACCCAAACCTATCCATTCCTCCTAAGCTCCTTCTTCTCCATCCACACTTAACCTCTCAAGACTTCTCATCTCAACACTCCCCCTCAAGCTTAGCTTTGTGGAAGTCTAAGCTTGGATGGCCATGAGATCTTCCTCATTAAAAACCTCACCAAGGAAAACCTATTGGGACAAAACCTTGATGAGGGAAAAAGAGTAAAGACCTCACAGCCAAGAGGATCAGCTCCTTCTCTTCCCAAGATCAATGAGGCCCAACCTGATGTGAATGGACTCCATTGTCTTCTGTCTTGCAGCCTTGGTGAACACATCAGCCAACTGATCTTCACTCCTCGTGTAACATGGCAAGATGACTCCTAGAATGATCATTTGCCTCACCTTGTGGCAATCAACTTCAATGTGCTTGGTTCTCTCATGAAACACCGAGTTGGAGGCAATGTGAATGGCTGCTTGGTTATCACAATGCATTGTCATTGGCGTGGCTTGATCAATCTCCAAATGCTTCAAGATGCCTTTGATCCATACCAACTCGTTGGTAAGCTTCAGCATAGCTCTATACTCAGCTTCTGCGCTTGAGCAAGAGATCACCTTCTGCTTCTTACTCTTCCATGTCACCAAGTTGCCTCCAATGAATGTGCAATAGCCTGTGGTTGATCTCCTGTCTGTTGAGATGAGAGAATAAAGTGTTGAGATGAGGTGATAAAGAGTGGATACATTGATAGAGGAAGAGTATTGGGACAGATAGTAACTTTGGAGTTTTACCACAGTAACTTTAGTTTTACTGTGGTAACTAAGTTAAAGGGTTAGGAAGTTACCTTGGATCACTTTGGTGAGGAGAAGCACGCCCAAGAGGAGTCAGGATAAGGGAGGAGCTGTTTGGATAAGGTCTGGTCATAGCTGGAAAGGTAAAGCTACTTTACAGCCTGTCCAAGCATGTGAAGCCTCTCAGCAGCCAGCTAGCCTTGACTTCACATGCTTTGAGTCCCATTTCGAAATCCCCTTTGTATCAGCCTTATCTCTTCCTATATAACTTGTATCTGAGACATTAAATTAATAAATGGAGTTTTGAGTCTCTCTCTCTCTTGTTCTTAATCTCCAATCTCTTTAATTCTCAGATTAAACTTAATCACTCTTTAAATCACAAAATCTAATATGGTATCAGAGCCAGGTTCCTTTAAAAGGAGAGAGTGATTTCGTTGTCCCAAATGTTCTTGAGTGTTCTTGAGTGTTCTTGAGAGTTCTTGAGATTTTGTTCAAGAGCTAGATCCTTTAAAAGTCAAGTTTGTGTCTGTTGGTGTTTCTTTTGGAGAGTCAGCTTCAAGGGAGTCCCTTTAGGTGTTTGACAAGGTCAGAAGAGGTGTCTAGCTTGTGGTTAAACTTGGCGTGAGAGATTAGAAGCATTTGAGGGAAGATCTAGGCTAAAGAAAATGGAGCTGCTTCAATCTGGTACAACAAGGCGTGAAGAGAAGAAAGAGAGAGGGAATGAGTGGGGGTGGTTCTCACAAATGAAAACAACTCTGAAAAGGTGTGGAGTTTGGAGAAACCATGAGAAGGAAGAGTCTTTGAAGGGTAAAGCTGCTGAGAAAGATCAGACAGCAAGAGAAACAAGTGGAGATTGCTTTAGTCTTGAAGAAAGTACACTGCTTGAGAAGATTGAAGATGTTTATGAGAACAAGATCAGTCTTAGGAGAGTGTATGAAGTCAAGAAGGTGATTAGTGAAGTTAAACCAGGAAGAGAAGGGTTTAATAACCATGTGAGGAAGCTACAACATTTGTGGGTTGAACTACAAGGGTTGAGATCCCATGTGGATGGGGATACTACACAAGAGCAAGCGACAGTCTTGAAGCTCTTGGCGAGCATGGAGTCATCATATGGGTGGCTGGTGGAGATGGTTCTAAGAGGGGAACAGCTTCCGGAAATGGAAGAGGTCTGTGTGCTTATAAGAAGGGCGTATGAGATAATGAGAGATGATGAGAGGCTAACCATGAGTAGGAGTGAGAGCTCATGGAAGCCAACTGGGAGTAGGAGTGAGAGCTTCCAGAAGCTAACCATGAGTAGGAGTGAGAGCTCATGGAGGCTAACCGGGAGTAGGAGTGAGGGCTTCCGGAAGAAGAGAAGGTGCAGAATGCTATCCAAAGCTTCTATCAACATAGGAAAGGGTAGGAAGAGAGTTGTGGGAGAGTGTTCTTACTCAGCCTACATTGGGGAATCAGTAGAAGACAGTGGGGTGTTAAAAGAGCAGGAGAAAGGGAGTGGAGCTGATGATCGCATCACCAGGAAGGAATGGAGAGTGTTCATGGAACAAGTACAAGCCTTAGCAGCAAGCAGGAAGCATGCTATACAATCCGGAGCTTCTAAACCCATTGTGATTGATTCTGGAGCAAGTCATCATATGATCAGTGATAGGAGGCTTATAAGTGAGATCAAGGCTGCAACAGGGAGTGTTATGATAGCTAATGGTGCCATGATCCCAATAGAAGGAGTGGGAAAGCTAAAACTGTTTGAGAAGGACACAGCTGCCTTCTACATGCCTCAGTTCACTTCAAATCTATTATCTGTGAAGAAAGCTACCATTGATCTTGATTGTCAAGTAGTATTCAGACCTGATGAAGTGGAGTTTCAAGATTTGAAGACTGGGAGAGTCATTGGCAGAGGAGACAGCAAGAATCAGCTATACCACCTCAACTTGGCTAAGACCTCTAATCCCTTTGATTCTATTTGCTTGAGTAGTACTGCTGAGAAGATTGATAGTATTACTTGGCATGCTAGATTAGGACATCCTCATGCTCGTGCCATTGAATTGATAATCCCTAATATGTCATTCAATCACTTGAATTGTGAAGCATGCATATTAGGAAAGCATTGTAGGACTGTTTTCCCAACATCTGAGACTACTTATGAGCATTGCTTTGATCTAGTTCACTCTGTGTGGACCGCTCCATGCATGTCTAGAGACAGCCATAAATACTTTGTGACATTCATTGATGAGAAGTCTAAGTATACATGGCTCACATTGCTTCCATCTAAAGATAGGGTGCTAGAAGCTTTTATGAACTTCCAAGCATATGTATCTAATCAATACAATGCCACTGTGAAGGTACTGAGATCAGACAACGGAGGTGAATACATCAGCAATGCCTTTAAGAGTCATCTAGCCAAGCATGGGATTGTGCATCAGACCAGTTGTCCCTACACACCACAGCAGAATGGTGTAGCTGAGAGGAAGAATAGGCACTTGATGGAGGTTGCTAGGTCGATGATGTTTCATGCAAATGTCCCAAAACGTTTTTGGGGAGATGCTGTACAGACTGCTTGCTATCTCATCAACCGAGTCCCAACAAAGATACTGAAGAATCTGTCTCCATTTGAGGTACTGAATAAGAGCAAGCCTTTTATTGATCACCTACGAGTATTTGGGTGTGTATGCTATGTCATGACTCCAGGAGAACAGAGAAACAAGCTGGAGGCAAAGAGTACTAAGGCTATGTTCATTGGATACTCTATCACTCAGAAGGGATACAAGTGCTATGATCCTGAAGCAAGGAGAGTGATGGTATCTAGAGAAGTGAAGTTTATTGAATCAAAAGGGTATTATGAAGAAAAGGAGTGGGAAAATCTGAAGGATTTGTCTCAAGCCCCATCTGATAGAGCAACAACACTGAGGGTGCTGTTGGAGAAGCTAGGGATAGGGTTATCCCAGGATCAGGAATCTGGAAGAAGAGAGTCTTCCAATCCGACTAGTGAAACTGAAAGAACAACTCCTCTTGATCATGAGAGGGGGAATGGAACTGAATCTCATGAGCAAGTGCAAAATCAAGAAGATTCAGGCCAGCATAATCAAGAGGTGACACAGGAAGTAGAGAGTGGTGCTCAGTCTAGTGGAGATGGGCAAAGAGAGTCTACTGGCTCAGATGAGAGTGGAGAGTGGGAAGGAGATCCTAATGGGTCAAATGAGAGTGGTGCTCAATCAAGTGAAGATGGGCAAGAGCCACAAGAAGAACAAGTTCAGGAGCTAAGGAGGAGCACAAGGGTGAAGAGAGATGCTTCCAACTGGGTAAACACGAGAGTGTACTACAATGCCCAGGCTGTGGAGCATCCTTCTCAAGCTATGTGTTCCTTTGCAGAGTTTCCGGACGAGCATACAGCCTTCACAGTAAGCTTGGATGAGAGCTATATTCCAAGGACATATGAAGAAGCTATGGCTTTAAAGGAGTGGAGAGATTCAGTTGCTGATGAGTCCGGAGCCATGATTAAGAATGAAACGTGGTATGAGAGTGAGTTGCCTAAAGGGAAGAAGGCAGTGACTAGTAAATGGGTGTTCACAATCAAGTTTCATCCTGATGGGAGAATAGAGAGGCGCAAATCTAGGTTGGTGGCAAGAGGATTTTCAGACATATGGTGAGGACTATGTTGAGACCTTTGCTCCTGTGGCTAAACTTCATACTATCAGGATTGTATTATCTTTAGCTGTGAATCTTGAGTGGGATTTGTGGCAAATGGATGTGAAGAATGCATTCCTTCAAGGAGAGTTGGAAGATGAAGTATACATGCATCCACCACCAGGTCTTGAACATCTAGTAAAGAAGGGTAATGTGTTGAGGTTGAGGAAAGCTATCTATGGTCTCAAGCAGTCTCCAAGGGCGTGGTACAACAAGTTGAGTACTACACTGAATGGGAGAGGGTTCAGAAAGTCAGAATTGGATCACACTCTCTTTACCCTAACCACCTCATCTGGTATTGTGGTGTTGCTTGTGTATGTGGATGATATCATCATCACAGGCAGTGATAAGGAAGGCATCAAGGCTACAAAGGAGTATCTCAAGGCAAGCTTTGAGATTAAAGACTTGGGGGAAATGAAGTATTTTCTTGGGATTGAGATATGCAGATCAAAGGAAGGATTGTTTATGTCCCAAAGGAAGTATGTGATTGATCTCTTGAAGGGAGCAGATGCCTATGGAGGAAAGACAGCCAAGATGCCAATGGAGGATGGTTACAAGGTTCCACGTGAGGGGGAGATTGAGGATAGCAAGCCGTTCCATGATCCTAAGCTATATAGGAAGCTGGTGGGGAAGTTGATTTATCTTACCATTACTAGACCTGATGTGTGTTTTGCGGTGAATCAAGTCAGTCAACACATGCAAGTTCCTAAGGAGCACCATTGGCGGATGGTGGAAAGGATCTTGATGTATCTGAATGGAACTACTGGTCTTGGAGTATGGATGGGATGTAACAAGAGTACTGAGGTTGTAGGCTACTGTGATGCAGATTGGGCTGGAGACCGAGCAGACAGAAGATCAACCACAGGCTATTGTACATTCATTGGTGGTAACTTGGTCACTTGGAAGAGTAAGAAGCAGAAGGTAGTGTCTTGCTCCAGTGCTGAGGCCGAGTATAGAGCAATGCTGAAGCTTACAAATGAGTTAGTGTGGATAAAAGGGATTTTGAAGCATCTGGAGATTATTCAAGCAACGCCAATGACAATGCATTGTGATAATCAAGCAGCTATCCACATTGCATCTAATTCTGTGTTCCATGAGAGAACAAAGCACATTGAGGTTGATTGTCACAAGGTGAGGCAGATGATGATTCTTGGGGTGATTCTACCTTGTTATACTCGGAGTGAGGATCAGTTAGCAGATGTGTTCACAAAGGCAGCAAGGCAAAAGACAATGGAGTCCATACACATCAGGTTAGGACTCATTGATCTCTCGCCTAAGGACTAGTCTATACACTCTCCTGATCATGTGATCTCTACTCTTTCCTCATTAAGGTTTTGTCCCAATGGGTTTTCCTTAAGGAGGTTTTAATGAGGGAGATCTCATGGTTCTTCCAAGCTTGACTTGTTCCACATGGTCAAGCTTGAGGGGGAGTGTTGAGATGAGAGAATAAAGTGTTGAGATGAGGTGATAAAGAGTGGATACATTGATAGAGGAAGAGTATTGGGACAGATAATAACTTTGGAGTTTTACCACAGTAACTTTAGTTTTACTGTGGTAACTAAGTTAAAGGGTTAGGAAGTTACCTTGGATCACTTTGGTGAGGAGAAGCACGCCCAAGAGGAGTCAGGATAAGGGAGGAGCTGTTTGGATAAGGTCTGGTCATAGCTGGAAAGGTAAAGCTACTTTACAGCCTGTCCAAGCATGTGAAGCCTCTCAGCAGCCAGCTAGCCTTGACTTCACATGCTTTGAGTCCCATTTCGAAATCCCCTTTGTATCAGCCTTATCTCTTCCTATATAACTTGTATCTGAGACATTAAATTAATAAATGAAGTTTTGAGTCTCTCTCTCTCTTGTTCTTAATCTCCAATCTCTTTAATTCTCAGATTAAACTTAATCACTCTTTAAATCACAAAATCTAATACTGTCTGTTCTATCACCAGCCCAATCTGCATCACAGTATCCCACCACTTCAGTGCTTCCATTGCAACCCATCCATACTCCTTGATCAGGTGAGCCATTGAGATACATCAAGATCCTCTCCACCATGCGCCAATGATGCTCCTTAGGAACTTGCATGTGTTGACTCACCTGATTCACAGCAAAACAAATGTCAGGTCTAGTTATGGTAAGATAAATCAATTTGCCAACTAGTTTTCTATAGAGTTTAGGATCCTGATAAGGTTTGCTGTCTTCAATCTCCCCCTCTCGTGGGACTTTGTAGCCATCCTCCATAGGCATCCTTGCAGTCTTGCCTCCATAAGCACCTGCACCTTTCAAAAGATCAAGTGTATACTTCCTTTGGGACATGAATAAACCTTCCTTGGATCTACATATCTCAATTCCAAGAAAGTATTTCATTTCACCCAAATCTTTAATCTCAAACATGGATTTAATGAACTCCTTGGTTGCTATGATACCTTCCTTATCACTTCCTGTGATAATGATATCATCAACATACACAAGAAGTGCAATCATACCTGAGGGAGTTGTGAGTGTGAAGAGAGTGTGGTCTAGTTCAGACTTCTTGAAGCCACGGCCATTCAGAGTAGTGCTCAGCTTGTTGTACCAAGCCCTTGGTGATTGCTTCAGCCCATAGATAGCTTTCTTCAATCTTAACACATTCCCTTTCTTCACTAAGTGTTCCAGGCCTGGAGGTGGATGCATATATACTTCATCCTCAAGTTCACCTTGTAAGAATGCATTCTTCACATCCATTTGCCATAACCCCCATCCAAGATTCACAGCCAAGCTTAATACAATCCTTATTGTATGTAGTTTAGCTACTGGTGCAAAGGTTTCTATGTAATCTTCTCCATAAGTTTGAGTGAAACCTCTTGCTACTAGCCTTGACTTCTTCCTCTCAACCTTTCCATCAGCCTTATACTTGATTGTGAATATCCATTTACTACTCACAGCCTTCTTCCCTTTTGGTAACTCACTCTCATACCATGTATCATTCTTGATCATGGCTCCTGCCTCAGCTCCAACTGATTCCTTCCATTCTTTATCCATGATTGCTTCTTCATAGCTTCTTGGAATATAGTTCTCATCCAAGTTAACCATGAACGCACAATGATCTTCAGGGTATTGAGCAAAGGAACACACAACTCGAGAAGGATCCTCCACAGCTTGGGCATTGTAGTACACTCGCGTGTTTACCCAAGAGGAAGGATCCTTTCTAATCCTTGTGCTTCTCCTCAATACAGGTTGTTCTTGCACTTGAACCTGCTCATCTTGTATATGCGGTTCTTGTGCTTCACTGTGATGTTCTTCATCTCCTTGGTCTTGCTCACCTTGATGATGAGAACCTGAGTTGAACTCTTCTCCTTCTTCACTCAAGCCGACTCCTTCTTGGCCATTTTCTTGAGTTTCAGGTTCACTTCCCCCCTCATGATCAAGGTGAGGTGTTTGAGCAGCTCTTCTTGGTTCATTTGAGCTCTCTTCTGGTTGTCTACTTCTTGTGGACTGATCCTGATTCATCTTGATACCAAGACCTTCCAAAATCACTCTTAAGACTCCAGCCTTATCTGATGTAAGATCCCTCAAGTCTTCTTGATTCTTCTCTTCATAGTATCCTCTTTCTTCAATGAACTTCACATCTCTAGATACAAGTACTCTTCTAGCTTCTGGATCATAACACTTATATCCTTTTTGAGTTGTTGAGTAGCCAATGAACATTGCCTTTCTGCTTCTTGCTTCTAGCTTGTTCCTCAACTCTCCTGGTACCAACACATAACACAAGCATCCAAACACTCTCATATATGTCAAAGATGGCTTGCGCTGGTTCAGTACCTCAAATGGTGCTTGATCCTTCAATACCCTTGTAGGTATTCGGTTGATTAGATAGCAAGCAGTGGATACAGCATCACTCCAGAATCTTTTAGGTACATTAGCTTGGAACATTAATGACCGAGCCACCTCCATCAAGTGCCTGTTCATCCTCTCAGCTACACCATTCTGTTGTGGTGTGTAGGGGCAGCTTGTTTGATGAAGTATTCCATGATGATCTAGATGGCTTTTGAACGCATAGCTTGTGTATTCTCCTCCATTATCTGATCTCAAAATTTTAATCTTAGCATGATAATGGTTAGTCACATAAGCTTGAAAGTTCTTGAATGCATCTATCACCCTATCTTTTGATGGAATTAGTGTTAACCAGGTGTATTTAGATTTTTCATCAATGAATGTGACAAAGTACTTATGATTATCTCTAGAGAAAATAGGTGCAGTCCACACATCAGTATGAATCAAATCAAAGCAATTTTCATAAACAGTAGATGTTCTTGGAAATACATTCTTACAATGCTTGCCTAAAATGCAAGCTTCACACTTATCATTTTCAAAAACCACACCTGGTAACATCAAGTTTAAAGCCCTCTCATGGGGATGACCTAGTCTAGCATGCCACAATGCATTTTTATTCAAACTAGAAGCAGAAGTAAATGAGCAGTTATGATTGGAAACAGGATCAAGCTTCTCAAGCATATATAACTCTCCCTTTGTAACTCCTTTTCCAATCAATTGGCTGCTTTCAATATCCTGAAACTTCACATCATTAGGACTGAATATAACATTGCAATTCAAATCAGTAGTGCATTTCTTAACTGAAAGTAGATTTGATGTGAATTCAGGAATATAAAATGCTCTAGTAGTCTTATCAAATAGCTTTAAGTTTCCTATTCCCTTAATAGGTATCTTATCTCCATTTGCAATCATCACACATCCATTAGTAGGTTCTATGTCTTTAATCAGGTTGGTGTCACTAATCATATGATGAGATGCACCTGAATCTATAATCAATGGTTTGGATGCATTGCTAGCATGATGGCAGATACATTTTGATCTATATGCATGTTGAGATGAGAGGATAGAGAGAAGATACATTGATAGAGGAAGAGTATTTGGACTGTCAGTTGTTAAGTTGGTGATCAGGAAGTGTTAACTTTAGAGTTTTACTGTGGTAACTTTATTTTAACCACAGTAACTACTTGGGGAAGTTATCTGATGGGATGAGAAGGTAACTTAGTGAAGAGAGGAGGGTAAACTCGACCAAAGAGGATAAGGGAGGATAAGGAAGGATAAGGGAGCACTTTGACAGCCTGTATGATGCTGGAAAGGAGAGGATGCTTTTACACTAGTGCAAGCATGTGAGAAAGCACAGCCAAGTGATTTAAAAGGAGTTCCAGCCTGTCCTTTGACTCCACATGCTTATGGATTTCGAAATTCACTTAATCAGCCTTATCTCTTCTTATATAGTTTGTATCTGATACATTAAATAATTTAATGGAGTTTTGAGTCTCTCTCTCTTGTTCTTATTCTCTCTAGAACTCTTAATCTCCTAAACATTATACAAATCACACAGATTAATTATTAAACACACTACAAACACAAAAGTGTTTATGGTATCAGAGCCAGGTTCCGCAAAGGGGAGAGTGTGTTTGATTATGATTTTCGAAATCTGAGTTTCTTGAGGTGTTCTTGAGGTGTTCTTGGTGTTCTTGATGTGTTCTTGGTGTTTTTTGGTGTGCTTGAGATCGAATTGAGTCTGTGGAGAGTTTCTGATGGATTCAAACGAGTTAAGCATGGTGGAGGAGATAAGATCAAGAAGTGAAGAGAAGAAAGAGAGAGAAAACGAGTGTGCTTGGTCAAGCTGGATAAAGACAGCTTTTGAAAGCTGTGGGATTTGGAGTAATCATGAAAAGGAAGAACCTTTAAAGGTGAGAGCTGCTGAGAAAGATCAGACAGCAAGGTTGGAGGAGATTCAAGTAAAGGTGGAACCTTTAAAGGAGGTAGCTGCTGAAGAAGGTCAGACAGCAAGGTTGGAGGTTCATGAAGCCAAGGGCGTGATCTATAGTCTAAGAAAAGGGAAGAACGAGTTGTATCAGCTTGTGGAGAGGCTGAGAGAAGTTGAATCAGAGTTGAGTATGGTGAAAACTCATACAGCAAGTCCGAGTTGGTATCAAGGAAGGAGGAAGCAAGATGTGATCTTTGGCTTTCTTATGGGAGAGATTTGTGAGCTAGTTGAACACATGTGTGATGTGTGGGAGATAAACAAGAAGCCAGATAGATGGAAGAGAGGTACAAGCTGCAAGAAGGTATGAGATTTAGAGATCCTTAGAGTAACTAGAGTATAAGTGAGAGTTTAAGTAGAGATTAGAAAGAGATTGTGAAAGATTAAGAGACTTGAGAGCTGTTTAGTGTCTAAGAGAGAATCATGGTGCCTTAAGAGATTAGAGAGAGACTCAGAACTGTCTGGCTTTATTAATGAGTGAGGTTACATATTTATATTGTTCTAGACATTAGGGTTTTCGAAACACAAGAGTAGATAAGCATGTGAGGTCAAGGGAGGAGCCTTTCACTACAGGAAATAAGGGTTTTAATAGCAATGTAATATAGCGGAAAAGAAGTTTGTGCTATTGTATGTTTGTGGCTAGAAATATAATAGCGTTTCTTTAAGTAAAAAGCTATTATATCTGGAGCGGCAAAATGAAATTTGCAAGCGCGCATGTTTTTGGGATTTTGATCTTTAGATTATAGCACTGAGAAAGAATAATCGTTATGGTATCCTCGACCGCTTATTTTTTTATTAAAACCCGCGAATGATAAATTTTGTGGGAAATATATCTTTGACCAAAGCAAAGAATATTTAGTACTTTTTCATTAAAACAAAAGAATATCGTCTCTGCATTTTCTCTCCCAAAGTGTTCTTCGTGAGACCCCTTCGGAATCATCGATCTCTGTCTTCTTTGTCTTCATCGATCTCTGTCTTCTTTGTCTTCTTCGATCTCAGGTTTGTCTTCTTTGATCTCTGTCTTCTTTAACTTGCATGCATCATGATAATAATCGATTGCTTATTATCTCAATAGATATGTATCGATCGTCTTCCATTTTTACAATCTACAATCATGAAAATTAATCGATTGCTTATTATCTCAATAGATCTCAAAAATGATTTTTTTAGGAACAAATTAACATGGGGCCGAAGACACGAGGAGGAATGGTTAGAAGAAGCAGACGTTCCCAAGGTCTGGAAGCAGAAACAGAGTTCATTGAGATAACCAGAAAGAGTACGAAAATGCGTAAGTTAAATAAGGGAAAAGAAGTTGCTATTGAAGAAGAAAACATTGAGATAAGGCAAGAAAGTGCTGACGAAGTCCCGACAAAGGTTTCTGAAGATGTTAATGAGGCGGATGGTGATGGTGATGGTGATGATCCACATGTGGAAATTGAAGTTGAGAATGTCATTGCTGAAGAACAGTCTCAGTCTGAGAATGGAGTTACTGAAGAACCTTCTCAGCCGAGAGAAGCTGACATGGAAGCTGAAAATGGAGTTACTCAAGAACCTTCTCAGCCGAGAGAAGCTGACATGGAACCTGAGAATGGATTTACTCAAGAACCTTCTCAGTCGAGAGAAGCTGACATGGAACCTGAGAATGGAGTTACTCAAGAACCTTCTCAGCCGAGAGAAGCTGACATTGAAACTGAGAATGGCATTTCAGGAGCAGAAGCATCGCCATCTGATGGAAAACAAAAGAAGAAAAGAGGACCCACAAAGATGCGTAAAGTGGCCAAGGATCATCAAGAGAAGGTTTCTGTGTCATTCACTGAGCTTGGCGAACATGTAGGTCCTGGATCAGTGACACTTTCATCGTTCCTTGGACCCCTTGTACGCGAACATGTGACTGTACTTCTTGATGATTGGAGGAATCTTGATAAGCAGACAAAGGACACATTATGGGAGGAAATTCAGGTATATATATGCCCTTAAGTCTATTGTATAATGTCTTTGTAAGGATTATAATGTGTGGCATTTGCATACATTACTGCAGGCGAGGTTTGATTTGAAAGAAGAGTGGCAAAAAGATTCAGTCTTCAAACAGATGGGCTGTTTGTGGAGATCTGGAAAGTCAAGGCTTGTATCACAACTGCGAAATGCAAAAAGCTCCACAGAGAGAGCAGCACTGAAACCAAGCAACATTCGATCTGTTCAGGTTTGGAGCGCTTGGGTTAAGAGTAGGACTTCGTCTGTGTTCAAGGTGAAATATACAGAGCATTTGGTTTTTAAGTGTTTACTTCGGAGATTTGATTGATCAAATTTGATTTAATAATATTGTAGGCAAAGAGTGAAAAGTACAGAGCACTAAGGAGAGCTCAGATTCCTCACACCACTAGTCGTAGAGGAATGAATCGTCTAGCTTGTGAAATGGTAAGTAACAGTATGTAATTATATTATATCTGAAGATAGAACAAACTGATAAGTAAAACAATATATCACTCTTGTAGAAAAAAAAGAGTGAAGACCCTAAGAAGATTAGCCGGAGCAAGGTCTGGATAGCAGGACACACTCACTCTGATGGTAGACCTGTTAGACCTGAGTTTGCTGAAACCATTGTAAGGTTTCATTGTCTGATTAATTAAGTTACTCTTTTTGGTATTGAAAAGGACCATAACTTATATTGTGTTTGTCTCAGGAAAAAATAATTTCACTTGATAGTCAAATGGACTCCACATCCAGTGTTAATATAAAAGAAGATGCTGTTAGTCAAGTGTTGGGAGTAGACAAACCTGGACGAGTCAGAGGGTTGGGAAGAGGGATTACTGCTACGAAACTAGCATTCTTGTCAGCTAGAGACTCCAAACTTGCCGACTTGGAAAGCGAGATTAAAGACTTGAAGATTCTGGTCCGTGACTTAGCTGGAAATAAGGTGAATTTTCTTTAGTTTTAACTGGTTATATAATGTAGAATTTCCTTGATTGATATAAAATCAATGATTCATTTTATGTTTTTACAGAAAAACAATGATGATTGTGTTTCTCCATCTGAGGCTAGTTATGTATACAAAGAAGGAACTAGAGTTCAACTACTTGATTGGTGTGAGTCAAAAGATGTTGTTGTCGCTGAAGGAGAATTCTGCTCTGCTGAAGGTACATACAAGATTGGTCGTATTCCGATTGGTCCTAACGCCGCGGCGGTTGTTGTAAAGTCGGTATCAAACCCGAAGGCATCTGTTTGGAGGCCAACTACGGATGTGCGTAATCTTCAGGAAGCAGCGGGATGCAAAATTCCATGGCCAATTGATAAACTGATACTAGATAGTGCATCGAACAACCATCCAGTTTCCTCGGATGTGTTAAGATCAAAGGTCATTCCATTAGCACGTATACTTACGTTTGTATTATAAAATTCAACATGATACTAACCATATGCATTGTCAATATAGAATACTACCGTAGATGATCTTGAAAGGTGCAAGATCTACGATTGGGTTAAGGGCGTCGAGGTAATCGCTGAAGGTTTTATGGGTTCGACTGACCCATATGAGATGGTGAACAATGTTCCTTTGGGTCCGAATGCTGTAGTTATGAGAGTTGCTAAGGTGATTAATGGGAAAGCTTTTCTATGGAGGCCAACAAGTGACATGACAACAATGAGTGATGCTGTTAATGAAAAGATCGCATGGCCGCTCCATAATGTATCAGTAATTAAAGTTCCTGAAGATGAAGGGGAAGCTAGTGTCAGAAGGCCTTCATTGGTAAATTTACAAACTTCTCTCTTTTACAAACTTATTTAGATGTAGTTGGTGTGATGTATTTGTTGTGCTTGTAGAGTCCAAGTGGCAGCACTAGTTCCACCCGTTCAGGTGGTAAAAAGAAGTGCATCTTGTTGGACCACAACAACTCAGGACGGAAAGTCGCAGAAGGCAGAGTAAGTAGTACTGATCCATTGTGTTTAGTCCATCACGTCCCGTTAGGTCCCAATGCAAGTCGGGTCTGGGTTGAAGTGGCCTTGATTGAAGATGCATCTCTATGGAGACCAAACTCTTTTCTGGAAGACATATCAGATGCTGTGGGCAGCACAGTGGCTTGGCCAAATGATAAGATTCTGTATGTTTAAATGTACTCGATCGAGTATTCTCAAAGACATATTTATGGATCGGAGTATGCTTGTTTTGTTTTAAGACATATTTTGCTTGTTTGGTTGTAAGACATATTTTGTTTGGTTGTTAAGACATATTTCTAATAAGATTATGTAGGCTTGGCATATATATAAATTATAAAAATAAGTGGTCCTTTAAAATTTTTAAAAAATAAGTGTTTCAAAATAATTTATACAATTTAAGTGTTCCATTAAAATTTTTACAAATAAATTGTTCATAAAAATTTATACAATTTAGATTTTAGGGTTTATTTAGGGATTCAACCCTATTGTAACAAATTTATACCCTATCATCATATAGGGATTCAAATTTAGGGATTCAACCCTATTGTAACAAATTTATACAATTTAGATGAAACAAATTTAGATTTTAGGGTTTATTTAGGGATTCAACCCTATATAACACATAAGGATTCAACCCTATCATCATCTATTCTCCATATAGAGAAATCATTTTATACTTATTTCAAACATATAATATTTTTGTTAAAAAAAATTAATAATAAAATTTATTAAAATTTAAATTTTGTTTATAACATAATTTCCCATCATTTTCATGCATTTTTCGTAATTTAAAAATAAATTAATATAGAATTGTACATAAACCAATAAGAAGGAATGGTGGGGATAGATGACGTGCCTTCATAGAAGCCGTAGGATCTGATTTTTTAATCTTTCAATCTCCGTCTTTCCATCGGAGATCTGTTCATTCTCCTTCTGCGATTACTCAAATCTAGGTTTAGTTCCTTTTGCTGACGCCTCCTTTTCGAAAATCGAAGGTTTCAGTCGATTTCCCTCGAAGTTATATTGTTCTGATATGGAAAAAGCATGGGTTTGGCTTCCAAGGTAGTAATCTTTTCGACATTTTAATTCATGACGAATTCTTCTTCTGTTCCAAATTTTTTGTTCTGATTCTGTTCCTTATATATATATATAGGGCTAGCCTCGAATATTTCGAAGGAGCAACAGGCTTTGTTACTGCATCAGCGAGGAGGTTAGGAGATCCGACAGAAATATTATGTCCCTGTACTCACTGCAGAAACCTTTCCCATCAAGTTTTAGACAAAGTAACGGAGCATCTTGTGATTAGGGGTATGGATAAGAAGTATATGAGGAGTTCTTGTTGGAGTCTTCATGGTGAGAGAAGGTCTGATATGAATGATAGTGTCCCTCAATCAGAAACAGAGGCTTATGGTTTGCTAAGGACGGCTTATTTTGATAGTGGTGAACCTGATGAACCGCCTTCTGATGACACTGGAGGAGAGCCTGTACATGGTGAACCTGATGAAGACTCGGAGTTTAGGAAGAAGTTGAGAGATGCTGAAACTCCATTGTACTTGACATGTAGCAAGCACACCAAAGTTTCTGCGATCATGGCCCTTTACCGCATCAAAGTAAAGAGTGGAATGTCAGAGGCTTACTTTGATCAGCTACTGTCGGCATTACATGACATGCTACCAGAAGGTAATGTACTACCAAAGTCGACTGATTCGATTAAGAAGTTCTTGAAGATTTTTGGGTTTGGCTACGAAATGATTCATGCGTGCAAGAACGATTGTATTCTCTATAGGAAGCAATATGAGGAGTTGGAAACCTGCCCAAGATGTAGTGCTTCTAGATGGGAAATTGATAAGCACAGTAATGAAGAAAAGAAAGGAATTCCTGCAAAGGTCCTACGGTATTTTCCGATCAAAGACAGATTCAAGAGGATGTTTAGATCAGCAAGGATGGCTGAGGATTTGCGATGGCATGCCAACAATGCCACTGAAGATGGTATAATGCGACATCCTGTTGACTCGTTATCTTGGGCTCAAGTGAATAATAAGTGGCCAGAGTTTGCTAGTGAAGCAAGAAACCTTCGACTCGGCCTGTCAACAGATGGTATGAACCCTTTCTCTATCCAGAACACAAAGTATAGTACTTGGCCAGTGTTGTTAGTCAATTACAACTTGCCACCAACTCTGTGTATGAAGGCTGAGAACGTCATGTTGACTATGTTGATCCCTGGACCGACGGCTCCGAGCAACAACATTGATGTTTATCTAGAGCCACTGGTTGAAGACTTACAAGAATTGTGGAGTGAGGGGATTCAGGTATACGACTCATTCCTGAAAGAGAAGTTCACACTAAAAGCTATGTTGTTGTGGACTATAAGCGACTACCCGGCTCTAGGTAGTTTGGCAGGTTGTAAAGTTAAAGGGAAACAAGCATGCAATGTTTGTGGAAAGGATACACCAAATAGGTGGCTCAAGTTTAGTCGCAAGTATGTGTATTTGGGGAATAGGAAGCGACTAAGCCCTGGACATCACTACAGACGCAGGAAAGGATGGTTTGATAATACAGTGGAGAAGGGGACTGCAAACAGGATTCAAACCGGTGCAGAAATATTTGCAACACTAAAGAACTTCAGGAATGACTTTGGAAGATCTTTAGCAAAGAAAAAAAAAAGGAAGAGAAATGTTGTCTCAGAAGATGAGGTGGCTGAAGACGAAGAAAATGATGAAACGAGTGATCAATGGAGGTGGAAGAAACGATCAATATTCTTCGATTTACCGTACTGGAAGGTATTATAGCTATTGTTAGACTGAGATACGATTGTCACATTTTGTTTATCCATTAACTGATCATTCTGTTTTCAATGTGTTAGGATTTGCCGGTGCGTCACAACATCGACGTCATGCACGTGGAAAAGAACTTGTCTGATGCATTATTATCAACGCTGATGCAGAGTGCTAAGTCAAAAGATGGCCTCAAAGCGAGACAGGACTTAGAAGATATTGGAATCCGGAAAAACTTGCACACACAGGTACGGGGAAAGAGATTCTACTTGCCTCCAGCAACTTATTGGCTCAGTAAGGAAGAGAAAAAGATATTTTGTCAAAGGTTGTCTGCGTTTAGAGGCCCTGACGGCTACTGCGGTAATATTGCAAATGTTGTTTCAATTAACCCTCCTATGATTGGAAGTCTTAAATCCCATGATCATCATGTACTAATCCAAAATCTGTTACCTGCTGCGTTACGAGGGTTGCTTCCAAGAGGACCAAGAGTGGCAGTAACTCGAGTATGTAACTACTTCAACAGATTGTGTCAGCGTGCTATTGACGCGGAGAAGCTGATAACTTTGGAAAATGAGTTTGTGGAGACAATGTGCCAACTCGAGCGGTTCTTTCCTCCATCGCTCTTCGATATCATGTTCCACCTTCCTTTACACCTAGCAAGAGAGGCACGTTTGGGAGGTCCTGTGCACTTTCGTTGGATGTATCCGTTTGAGAGGTTTGTTTTCATTTTGTTCGCGTAATGTAAATTGTTTATATCCTGAACTGTTTTTCCGATCAACTGAGGTTTGTAACTATTGCTATATTGTTTGAGCTGTAGATACATGAAAACACTCAAGGCATATGTAAAGAATTTTGCTAGGCCAGAAGCATGTATGGCTGAGGGGTACTTAGCTGGAGAATGCATAGCCTTTTGTTTAGAGTTCCTAAAGAATTCTGTACCCGTTGAAGAAGTACTTAACCGTAATGAAGATATTCAGTCTGATGGAATGGTTCTTGAAGGTCGACCACTGCAAAAGGGAACAGAGCTTATTCTTTCAGAGAAAGATAGAGACATAGCACATCGATATGTTTTGATGAATATGGCTATTATGGATCCCTATGTTGAGTAAGTTCTACTGTCCCTCTCAAATTCAGATTTTTTTATCAGTCTGATAACTCTCTACTTTGTTATGAGAACCAGGAAGCACTTACAAGAACTGCAAGATAATGATGTTCGATTAGCAACAAATGAAACTTTGTTATGGAAGCATCACACCCAACAATTTGCTGAATGGGTGAAGAATAAGGTTTGTACAACTTCACTATCTGTTCACTTTTCTATTCACATAGCTCACACAGTTTTACATCCTTGTTAGATACCTTCTAACTCAAAGGAGCATTCTACGAAGCTGAGGTGGTTGGCCTTTGGACCAAGGTTTACTGCTCATACCAATAAAGGTTTTGTCATTAACGGGAACCGATTTCACATACAATCCGTTAAGCGAAAGACTCAGAATAGTGGAGTCACTTACGAAGCTTTCAGCATGTGTAGATCTTCTGCAAGAGATACAAGACATACAGCCGATATGGTCACATATTATGGAGTGATAACAGAGATCATTCTTCTCGATTACCACATGTTCAGCGTTCCTTTATTCAAGTGTAATTGGGCGAACAGAGGCTACGGTGTTAAGGAAGAAGATGGTTTCACCCTTGTCAATCTTCATGTCAACCAAACGCCATATTTACAAGATCCATACATTCTACCATCACAAGCAAAACAGGTATTTTACTCTAGAGAAGATGAAGAATCGCCTTGGTATGTTGTTATGAGAGCACCACCGAGAGGATATCATGAACTCGAGACAGAGGAAGACGTTGTCGGAGCACCATTACTCGCACAGGAATTTGATGATACAGAGCAATTGTCTGATGATGAAAGTTTTTGTGTTAGAGATGATTGTGATGGAATTATAGTTGCTGATTGATTTTTTTTGCATGGAAAATTTGTGAGAATTGAATATATTTTTTATTTTCGAATATTTTAATTTTCTTCGAATTTTAATTAGAATTAATTTTTATTTTACATTTTTTGATTCTCTATTATTTTAAAAATCAAAATATTAAATAAAATTTGTTATAAACAAAATGAAACAATTGCATATAAAAAAATGCAATGAAATGTTCAAATATTGCTATTGATAGAAGACGACAATAGTAATTACAAATCGCTATATTTAATTTTAAAAAATGCTATAGTTAAAAAGTTATAATATCATTTTGGCGACGCTATAATACAAATTTACAATTGCATAACAAGAACCGCTATTAATAATAAAATATCAATAGCACAACAAAAATCCGCTATGAAATGTACGAGACCTATTATCGCGGGCGATATTGGAGCGCTTTCTACAACGCTATGGTAGCGTCTTATAGCGCTTTAGCGGTGCCATCAAAACCCTTATTTCCTGTAGTGTTTGCTTTTGTTTGAACCGGCCAATGACTGTCCTCACACGTTCGGGCATCTTCCTGATCCAAGTCCAAGATGCTCTTCCTTTCCAGCCCTTGCCAGCCTGTCCTAGCTGTCAAGCCGCGCCTCCCTTATCCACTCCAACGTCTGGATAAGCTTTTGGTCAAGTGTAACTTCACCTCGGTCCATACGAGTTCCTCGGTGAAGTTACCATCCTAGTTTTACCTTGGTACGGTCAGTGTACGGATGGCCCGTCCGTACCATGCCTTAGCTCACTCTTCACTCCCTTTCCTTTCACTCCTTAGCTTTCTCATGTCCTTAACTCCTCAATGCCTTCACATATACCTCAACACATCTCAACACTCCCCCTCAAGCTTAGCTTTGTGATAGTCTAAGCTTGGACAGCCATGAGATCTTCCTCATTAAAAACCTCACCAAAGAAAACCCATTGGGACAAAACTTTGATGAGGGAAAAAGAGTAAAGACCTCATGACTTAGGGGATCAACTCCTTCTCTTCCCAAGATCTATGAGTCCCAATCTAATGTGAATGGACTCCATAGTCTTTTGTCTTGCAGCCTTAGTGAACACATCAGCCAACTGATCTTCACTCCGAGTGTAGCATGGCAGGATGACTCCTAGGATGATCATCTGCCTCACTTTGTGACAATCAACTTCAATGTGCTTGGTTCTCTCATGAAACACCGAGTTGGAGGCAATGTGGATAGCTGCTTGGTTATCACAATGCATTGTCATAGGCGCGGCTTGATCAATCTCCAAATGCTTCAAGATGCCTTTGATCCACACCAGCTCGTTGGTAAGCTTCAGCATAGCTCTATACTCAGCTTCTGCACTTGAGCAAGAGACCACCTTCTGCTTCTTACTCTTCCATGTAACCAAGTTGCCTCCAATGAATGTGCAATAGCCGGTTGTTGATCTCCTGTCAGCTCTATCTCCTGCCCAATCAGCATCACAATAGCCCACCACTTCAGTGCTTCCATTGCACCCCATCCAGACTCCTTGATCTGGCGAGCCATTCAGATACATCAGCAGCCTCTCCACCATGTGCCAATGATGTTCCTTGGGAAGCTGCATATGTTGACTCACCTGATTCACAGCAAAACATATGTCAGGTCTTGTGATGGTAAGGTAAATCAATTTGCCAACAAGTTTTCTATAGAGTTTAGGATCATGAAATGGCTTGCTGTCTTCAATCTCCCCCTCTCTTGGTACTTTGTAGCCATCCTCCATAGGCATCCTTGCTGTCTTGCCTCCATAAGCACCTGCATCTTTCAAAAGATCAAGTGTATACTTCCTTTGGGACATGAATAACCCTTCCTTGGATCTACAAATCTCAATTCCAAGAAAGTATTTCATTTCTCCCAAATCTTTGATTTCAAACATGGATTTGAGAAACTCCTTGGTTGCTTTGATACCCTCCTTATCACTTCCTGTGATAATGATATCATCCACATACACAAGGAGAGCAACCATACCTGAGGGTGTAGTGAGGGTGAAAAGTGTGTGATCTAACTCTGACTTCCTGAAGCCACGTCCATTCAAGGTTGTGCTCAACTTGTTATACCACGCTCTTGGTGATTGCTTCAAGCCATAGATAGCTTTCTTTAACCTCAGTACATTCCCTTTCTTCACTAGATGTTCTAGGCCTGGTGGAGGATACATGTAGACTTCATCCTCAAGTTCCCCTTGTAAGAATGCATTCTTTACATCCATTTGCCACAATCCCCATCCAAGATTAACTGCCAAG
Source organism: Brassica napus (assembly GCF_020379485.1). Classification (NCBI taxonomy): domain Eukaryota; kingdom Viridiplantae; phylum Streptophyta; class Magnoliopsida; order Brassicales; family Brassicaceae; genus Brassica; species Brassica napus. Next base: position 165,880 of record NW_026015106.1, read on the forward strand.
CTTAGAACAATCCTAATGGTGTGTAGCTTAGCTACAGGGGCAAATGTCTCAATGTAATCCTCCCCATATGTCTGAGTGAACCCTCTTGCTACTAGTCTAGTTTTCTTCCTCTCAATCTGTCCATCAGCCTTGTATTTGATTGTGAAGATCCATCTACTAGACACTGCTTTCTTCCCTTTTGGTAGTTCACTCTCATACCATGTATCATTCTTTATCATAGCTCCTGCCTCAGCTCCTACTGATTCCTTCCATTCCTTATCCTTCATTGCCTCTTCATAGCTTCTTGGGATGTGATTCTCATCCAAGTTTACCATGAAGGCACAATGTGCTTCTGGATATTGAGCAAAGGAGCACACGGCTTGAGAAGGATGCTCCACAGCTTGGGCATTGTAGTACACTCTCGTGTTTACCCAGCTAGAAGGATCCTTCCTTATCCTTGTACTCCTTCTTAGTGGTTGCACAACCGGTTCTTCTTCCTGTTGTTCTTCTACCACTTCGTTTTGAGAAGGTGTTTGTATCACACCATGATCATGCCCATGACCATCAGAGCCTATGCTCTCTTCTCCTTCATCCTCTACTCCTCCATCATCTTGGTTAGCCTCTTGCATAGGCTCTTCATGCTCCTCTCCTCCCTCATGATCAAGGTGGGATGGTGAACCAACTTCAGGAGGTGTAGTCGTGTGATCTCTTGGATCCTGGGATGTACTGATTCCAAGACCTTCAAGGATGATCCGCAAGGTGGTGGCCTTGTCGGATGTCAAGTCCTTCAGGTCTTCTTGATTCTTTTCTTCATAGTACCCTCTATCTTCTAAGAACTTCACGTCTCTAGATACAAGTACTCTTCTTGCTATAGGATCATAGCACTTGTATCCTTTCTGTGTAGCTGAGTATCCTATGAATACAGCCTTAGTACTTCTTGCTTCTAGCTTGTTGCGCATCTCTCCTGGTTTGAGCAAAAAGCATAGACATCCAAAGACTTTCAAGTAATCAAGAACTGGCCTGTACTTGTTTAGAACTTCAAATGGAGCCTTCTCATTCAGAATCTTGGTTGGAGTTCTATTGATCAAGTAACAAGCAGTGGCAACTGCATCACTCCAAAATCTCTTTGGGACGTTACTCTGAAACATAAGTGACCTTGCTACTTCCATGAGGTGCCTATTCTTCCTCTCAGCCACTCCATTTTGCTGTGGAGTATACGGACAGCTTGTTTGATGTAGAATTCCATATTGTGATAAGTGCTGCTTGAATGCATTGCTTGTGTACTCTCCTCCATTATCTGATCTCAAAATTTTAATCTTAGCATGATAATGGTTAGTCACATACGTTTGAAAGTTCCTAAATGCATCAAGTACCCTATCTTTGGTCTGAATTAAGGTTAACCAGGTGTATTTGGATTTTTCATCAATGAATGTGACAAAATACTTATAGCTATCTCTAGATAAGCAAGGGGCAGTCCATACATCTGAATGAACTAGATCAAAGCAATTCTCATAAACAGTAGTAGACTTTTGAAACACAGTTCTACAATGCTTGCCTAAGATGCAAGCTTCACAATTTTTGTTTTCAAACACAACACCTGGTACCATTAAGTTCAAAGCTTTAACATGAGGGTGTCCTACTCTAGCATGCCACAATGCATGTTTATTCAACAAAGAAGCAGAAGTAAACGAGCAACTATAATCAGGAACAGAAGTGAGTTCTTCAAGCATATAGAGATCTCCTTTAGTCACCCCTTTCCCAATCAATCTGCTGCTCTCAATATCCTGAAACTTCACATCATTAGGACTAAAGATAACATTGCATTGTAAATCATTAGTACATTTCTTTACAGATAATAGGTTTGATGTGAATTCAGGCATGTAAAAGGCTTTAGATTCTTTGTTAAACAACTTAAGCTTTCCTATTCCCTTAATAGGTATTTTATCTCCATTTGCTATCATCACATGTCCATGAGTAGGTTCTATATCCTTAATCAGTTTCTCATCACTTATCATATGATGTGATGCACCAGAATCAACAATCAATGGTTTATCTACTCGTTTAGCATTATGACATAGATTACTAAGTGATGAATGCATCCTATCATTTCTAGCAATGTGTGCACATCTATACTCATTCCTAGCCTCTAACCGTTCTACTAGTTCTCTAATCAAGTGATCATCCTTATATGCAATCATAGATGCTCCAAAGGAATAACCATAAGTGTTACCGTTTTCCTTTAGCATTTTGAAGAGCGCATCAAGGTCTGATCTCCTGATGTAGTCATCATTGCTGCGTGAGCTTGAGGCGCCTGTGTAAGCCACCAGAGACTTCCCATTCCCATCATTGCCTCCATGACCATCCACTTCACTTGTCTTGATGGTGCCAGCTCCACTTGATCCTTCAGTCACATTTGCCCTTCCCTCACGCTCCTTCATGAACTTGGCCGGCTTGAGGTGTGGGTGTAGTATCCAGCATTGGCTCTTCTTATGACCATGCTTCTTGCAATGATCACAGTTGCCATTGAACTTCCTGTCCTCATACTTCCCGTGAGATGCCTTGTTTGCTTGTGGAGCTTCGGTCAAGTCCTCATGAGCTGCTTGATTGGCAAGAGAGAACTCCCCCTTTCCTCCAAACAACCCCATAGACCCCTGCTCCCTTTGGATTTGCGCACACACATCCTCAAGGTCCGGAAGCTTGTCAGCTCTCAACATGTGCTGGATGAGTTGAGTGTAGGCCGGGTTCAGCGTGAGAAGCAGCCCAAAGACCTTATCTTGCTCACGCCTCTCATTCAGCTGATCAGGATCAGTTGTGCTCGGCCTCAGCATCTCCAGTTCTGACCATAAGGACCTGAACCTTCCCAAGTGCTTAGTGAACTCCATATCCTCTTGCACTAGACGGTTGATAGCTTGCTTTACTTCAAACACACGGCTGAGGTTGGAGATGTTCCCATACACCTTCTTCAGCGTGTCCCACAGCTCTTTGGCTGACTCACAGTAGCTGTAGGCATCTAAGATAGCTGGATCCAAGGATGCGTGTAGAACCGTCATCACCAGCATGTCTTCTTGTTGCCATTTCTCAACAGCCGCTTCATTGGAGACCTCTTCTTGATCTCCTCCCTGAGTAATGAGTTTCGGAGCCTCCCCTGTTGTGATGTGCCCCCACAAACCCTTACTTCCTACAGCAGTCTTCACCATCCGAGACCACACAAGATAGTTGTTACCTTTGAAAGTAACCGCTACCTTCATCCTCATGTTCATACCATGTTCCATCTTTGCTTAGCTTGACTTGAACAACTTGAATCTGATGAAATCTTGAGTCTTGAATCACGTACACACACCAATCTTGAGTCTAGGATCGCACACACACACCGAACGTAGCACAGCCCAAACACCTTCAAAGCCACTCGCGTGTAGCTTCAAAGCCTTCAGCTTGTAACTCTCTAAAGATCAAACCCCAGATCCTAATGAACCTGGCTCTGATACCATATGAGATTTAGAGATCCTTAGAGTAACTAGAGTATAAGTGAGAGTTTAAGTAGAGATTAGAAAGAGATTGTGAAAGATTAAGAGACTTGAGAGCTGTTTAGTGTCTAAGAGAGAATCATGGTGCCTTAAGAGATTAGAGAGAGACTCAGAACTGTCTGGCTTTATTAATGAGTGAGGTTACATATTTATATTGTTCTAGACATTAGGGTTTTCGAAACACAAGAGTAGATAAGCATGTGAGGTCAAGGGAGGAGCCTTTGCTTTTGTTTGAACCGGCCAATGACTGTCCTCACACGTTCGGGCATCTTCCTGATCCAAGTCCAAGATGCTCTTCCTTTCCAGCCCTTGCCAGCCTGTCCTAGCTGTCAAGCCGCGCCTCCCTTATCCACTCCAACGTCTGGATAAGCTTTTGGTCAAGTGTAACTTCACCTCGGTCCATACGAGTTCCTCGGTGAAGTTACCATCCTAGTTTTACCTTGGTACGGTCAGTGTACGGATGGCCCGTCCGTACCATGCCTTAGCTCACTCTTCACTCCCTTTCCTTTCACTCCTTAGCTTTCTCATGTCCTTAACTCCTCAATGCCTTCACATATACCTCAACACATCTCAACAGAAGGGAAAGTTGAGAAAACTTTCTAAGATGTGGGTCATGATGAGCAGATTATGGAGAAAGGATATCAAGGAGAGTATGCAAGTAGGAGAATGCTTGTACTCAGCTTACATTGGAGAATCTGTAGAGAGCAGTGGGGTTATGAGGAAGCTAGAGACCAAAGGAGCGGATGAGCCTGTCACAAAGGAGGAATGGGATGAGTTTGTCAAGTATGTGTATGCTTTGGCTACGACCCGGAGACAAGGTGCTCCTGCCAAAGCATCCACATCCAACAAACCCATCATTGTTGATTCTGGAGCAAGTCATCACATGATTAGTGACAGAAGCTTAATGAGTGATGTAAAGAAAGCTACTGGGGGTGTGATGATAGCTAATGGTGATAGGATTCCAATAGAAGGAGTTGGAAAGCTCAAGCTATTTGATAAAGACTCAGATGCCTTCTACATGCCACAGTTTGCTTCAAATCTACTATCTGTGAGGAAAGCCACAATTGATCTTGGCTGTCAAGTAGTATTCAGGCCAGATGATGTTGAGTTCCAAGATTTGAAGACTGGAAAGGTCATTGGGAGAGGAGACAGCAAGAATAATCTATACCAGCTCCAATTGGCTAAGATCTCTAAACCCTTTGATTCTATGTGTTTGAGCAGTACTTATGAAAAGATTGATAGTATTACTTGGCATGCTAGATTGGGACATCCTCACGCTCGTGCTATTGAATTGATAATTCCTAATATGTCATTTAATCACTTGGAGTGCGAAGCATGCATATTAGGAAAGCATTGTAGGACTGTTTTTCCAACATCAGAAACTACTTATGAGCATTGCTTTGATCTAGTTCATTCAGATGTGTGGACTGCTCCTTGTTTGTCTAGAGATAGCCAGAAGTACTTTGTGACATTCATTGATGAGAAGTCTAAGTATACTTGGCTTACATTGCTTCCATCTAAAGATAGGGTGCTAGAAGCATTTATGAACTTCCAAGCATATGTATCTAATCAATACAATGCTACTGTGAAGGTACTGAGATCAGATAATGGAGGTGAATACATCAGCAATGCCTTCAAGAGTCATCTAGCCAAGCATGGGATTGTGCATCAGACTAGCTGCCCTTATACACCACAGCAGAATGGTGTAGCTGAGAGGAAGAACAGGCACTTGATGGAGGTTGCTAGATCAATGATGTTTCATGCAAATGTCCCAAAACGTTTTTGGAGTGATGCTGTGCAGACTGCTTGCTATCTCATCAACCGGGTTCCAACCAAGATATTGAAGAATCTGTCTCCATTTGAGGTATTGAACAAGAGCAAACCTGTCATTGATCATCTACGTGTCTTTGGGTGTGTGTGCTATGTCATGGTTCCAGGAGAGCAGAGAAACAAGCTGGAGGCAAAGAGTACTAAGGCTATGTTCATTGGTTACTCTATCACTCAGAAGGGGTACAAGTGCTATGATCCTGAAGCAAGGAGAGTGATGGTATCTAGAGAAGTGAAGTTTGTTGAAACAAAAGGTTATTATGAAGAAAAGGAGTGGGAAAATCTGAAGGATTTGTCTCAAGCTCCATCTGATAAGGCAACAATACTGAGAGTGTTGTTAGAGAAGCTTGGGATAGGATTATCCCAGGATCAGGAAACCGGAAGGAGAGAGTCTTCCAATCAGAGTGGTGGAGCTGGAAGAACAACTCCTCTTGATCATGAGAGGGGGAATGGAACTGAATCTGGTGAGCAAGAGCAAAACCAAGAGGATTCAGGTCTTCATGATCAAGATACATCACAAGAAGTTGAGAACAATGAGGTTCAGTCTAGTGGAGAAGTGGATGAGGTTCAGTCTAGTGTAGAAGAACAAGTCAGACCGGCCAGTTCAGAAGAAGAGCAAGTGGAGCCGGCTAGTGTGCAAACTGAAGATCAGGTTCAAGCTTTGAGGAGGAGCACAAGGATAAAGAGGGATCCTTCCAACTGGGTAAACACGAGAGTGTACTACAATGCCCAGGCTGTGGAGCATCCTTCTCAAGCCGTGTGTTCCTTTGCTGAGTTTCCAGAGGAGCATTATGCCTTTATGATTAGTCTGGATGAGAGTTATGTACCAAGGACTTATGAAGAAGCTATGTTAGACAAGGAGTGGAAAGAATCAGTGGGAGCTGAAGCAGGTGCTATGATCAAAAATGATACATGGTATGAGAGTGAGCTGCCTAAGGGAAAGAGGGCTGTATCTAGTAGATGGATCTTCACAATCAAGTATCTAGCAAATGGACAGATTGATAGGAAGAAGACCATATTGGTTGCAAGAGGATTTACACAGACCTATGGAGAGGATTACATTGATACCTTTGCACCAGTAGCTAAGCTACATACAGTTCGGATTGTGTTGTCCATTGCAACAAACTTGGAGTGGGATTTGTGGCAGATGGATGTGAAGAATGCTTTCTTACAAGGTGAGCTAGAAGATGAGGTATACATGCTTCCTCCTCCTGGTCTTGAGCATCTAGTAAAGCCAGGGAATGTTTTGAGATTGAAGAAGGCAATATATGGGCTGAAACAATCACCTAGAGCTTGGTACAGGAAGCTGAGTACAACACTCAATGGGAGAGGCTTTAGGAAGTCTGAATTAGATCACACTCTCTTCACCTTGACAGGACCTTCAGGGATCATTGTGATTCTAGTGTATGTGGATGACTTGATTATCACAGGGAGTGATAAGGCAGGGATTCAAGCTACTAAGGAGTTTCTTAAATCTGTGTTTGACATCAAGGATTTGGGAGAGATGAAGTATTTTCTGGGCATTGAGATATGCAGATCAAAGGAGGGTTTGTTTATGTCTCAAAGGAAGTATACTATGGATATGTTGAAGGAGACTGATGTGCTTGGAGGAAAGATAGCCAACACACCCCTAGAGGAGGGATATAAGGTTCTGCGTGAGGGGGAGGTTGAAGAGAAGCAGCTGTTTGAGGATCCTAAGCTATACAGGAAGATGGTTGGCAAGCTGATCTACTTGACCATTACTAGGCCAGATATATGCTTTGCGGTGAATCAAGTGAGTCAGCATATGCAGGCGCCAAAGGTCCATCATTGGAAGATGGTTGATAGGATACTAAGGTATCTGAGTGGGACGGCTGGACAAGGAGTTTGGATGGGCTGTAATGGCAGTACATAAGTGGTTGGGTATTGTGATGCTGATTGGGCAGGAGATAGAGTGGACAGGAGATCAACTACTGGGTATTGTACATTCATTGGAGGGAACTTGGTTACTTGGAAGAGTAAGAAGCAGAAGGTTATCTCTTGTTCAAGTGCTGAAGCTGAGTATAGAGCCATGTTGAAGCTGACAAACGAGTTGGTGTGGATCAAGGGGATCTTGAAGCATCTAGAGATTGAGCAGAGTACTCCTATGACTATGCATTGTGACAATCAAGCAGCTATCCACATTGCCTCCAACTCAGTGTTTCACGAGAGAACAAAGCACATAGAGGTGGATTGTCATAAGGTGAGGCAGATGATTATCTTAGGAGTGATTCTGCCATGTTATACAAGGAGTGAAGATCAGCTTGCAGATGTGTTCACTAAGGCAGCAAGATTGAAGACAATGGAGTCCATACTATCCAGGCTTGGACTCATTGATCTTACTCCTAGGAGCTGAGCCCCTTGACCATGGAGTCTCCACTCTTTTTCCCTCATCAAAGTTTTATCCCAATGGGTTTTCTTTGGTGAGGTTTTTAATGAGGGAGGTCTTCATGGTTTCCAAGCTTGACTTGTTCCACATGGTCAAGCTTGAGGGGGAGTGTTGAGATGAGAGGATAGAGAGAAGATACATTGATAGAGGAAGAGTATTTGGACTGTCAGTTGTTAAGTTGGTGATCAGGAAGTGTTAACTTTAGAGTTTTACTGTGGTAACTTTATTTTAACCACAGTAACTACTTGGGGAAGTTATCTGATGGGATGAGAAGGTAACTTAGTGAAGAGAGGAGGGTAAACTCGACCAAAGAGGATAAGGGAGGATAAGGAAGGATAAGGGAGCACTTTGACAGCCTGTATGATGCTGGAAAGGAGAGGATGCTTTTACACTAGTGCAAGCATGTGAGAAAGCACAGCCAAGTGATTTAAAAGGAGTTCCAGCCTGTCCTTTGACTCCACATGCTTATGGATTTCGAAATTCACTTAATCAGCCTTATCTCTTCTTATATAGTTTGTATCTGATACATTAAATAATTTAATGGAGTTTTGAGTCTCTCTCTCTTGTTCTTATTCTCTCTAGAACTCTTAATCTCCTAAACATTATACAAATCACACAGATTAATTATTAAACACACTACAAACACAAAAGTGTTTAATGCATTCATCCTAGCATTTCTATCAATGCACTGCTCAATTCCAGCCTTACTATCATTCCTAGCAATCTCAGCCTTACTGTGAGTCATTTCTATAGTCCTAGCAATCATAGAAGCACCAAATGAATACCCATGAATGTTACCATTATCCTTGAGCATTTTGATGAGTGCATCCATCTCGGACCTCCTGATGAAGTCTTGATCATTGCCTCGGGGGTTGATGGCTCCAGTATAGGTCACCAAAGCTTTTCCATTTCCTTCACGGTTCTCCACTTCAGTTCCTCGGTTGGATGGCCCTGCTCCACTTGATCCTTCAGTCATGTGAGCTCTTGCCTCTTTCTCCTTTATGAACTTAGCCGGCTTCAAGTGGGGATGGAGTATCCAGCACTTAATCTTCTTGTGCCCATACCTCTTGCAATGATCACAATTCCCATTGAACTTCTCATACTTGTTGTAGCCAGCTTTGTTGGCTTGAGGAGGTTCTTCACGGTCAGATTGCACAGCATTTGCAAGAGATAAGTCTCCCTTGCCTCCAAACAAGCCCATTGAGCCCTGCTCCCTTTGTATCTGAGCACACACCTCCTCAAGGTCAGGTAACTTCTCGGACCTTAGCATGTGCTGAATGAGACCATTGTAGCTTGCATTCAATGTGAGCAGCAACCCAAAGACCTTGTCTTGCTCACGCCTCTCATTTAGAAGCTCTGGATCAACTGTGCTTGGCCTCAACATCTCCAGCTCAGACCACAGTGTCCTGAACCTCCCCAAATGCTTTGTAAACTCCATGTCATCTTGGGTTAACTCGTTGATTGCCTTCTTGACTTCAAACACTCGGTTCAGGTTAGAAACATTTCCATACACCTTCTTCAGAGTGTCCCACAGCTCCTTGGCTGTCTCACAGTAGCTATAAGCATCTAGGATAGCCGGTTCCAAAGAGGCATGAAGAACTGACATCACCATCATGTCTTCTTGTTGCCACTTCTCCACAACACTCTCCTCGGAGCTCTCTGCGTCACCCTCTTGAGTAATCGCCCTTGGAGCTTCACCAGCTGTGATATGCTTCCACAAACCCTTGCTTCCCACAGCAGTCTTCACCATCCTAGACCAGACTAGGTAGTTGCTTCCTTTGAATGTCACCGCGACCTTCATCTTCATAACACTTTCCATCTTGAACAGCTTGACGTCTACAGCTTGAACAAACTACTAGATCTTGTACTGAGAACCCACACTGCCCTCTAGAACACAGATTTACCCTTGAGTCTTCAAATGAACTTCCCACGGATCACCAAGACACACGGAAAGTACCTTGAGCTTTTGAACTCTCAAGAAACTCTCAAACACACTCACTTGTTCTCTTAAAGTTTCAAACTTGAATCCTTTAAGAGAGTCACTCACGAACTCAGATTTTAATTAACCTGGCTCTGATACCATATAAGATTTAAGGATGTAAATGATTATCTGAGTTTAGAAAGGATTATAGAAGAGAATAAGAGATTAAGATACAGATTAGAGACTAATGGAGAATCATAATGAAATGAGTATAGAGAGAGATTGTTTAGAACTGTCTACCTTTCATTAATGAGATAAGGATACATTATATAGTGTGAGAGAGGCTCTAGGGTTTCGAATACACAAGAGAGAAAGCATGTGGAGTCAATGGATAAGATAAGAATGCATTTGAACTATCCAATGAGAGTGACCGCGTGTGTGAGGTATCTTTGCTTTATGCCTTCTTCTTGAGATTTTTATAGGATTAACTCAAGGTGTGTTTGAGAAAGTGTTTAGGAGAGTTTATGTGAACAGATTTGAGACTTAGGAGTATGGGGAGAGATTTAGAGTATGAGAGAGACTAGGTAACAAGATTAAAGAGACTGAGAGACTTAGAGAATAGATTAGAGATTTAGTATCAAGAACAGACTTTCATAGAACATGAAGGAGAAGGGTTTCCCCCCTTACTCATTTAAAGATTACAAAATGATCATAAGAGGCTTATATATGCTCTTTACATTCCATAAACTTAAAACCTACATCTAATGGCTCATAAAAGACTAGAAGGATGGAGGGACGAGATGGAGAGTTGATCTGGTCATTATAGCCTCATCTGATTGGTTAAACTCTCTTTGGTGCCTGGTTGGTTAATTCAAATCTGGTCAAAGGGAAGGCTGGCTCCTTATTGGCTGGCTAAAGGCTCCCATGAACCTGCCCTTGTATCTGTTCAGATACAAGGTCACTATAGCTTCTTCTTTACAGCTCACACAGCTCATAGACAGCCTGTCTTGGCGCCAGCTTCTTCTTTTGTCTTCTTCTCTTAAGAGCCTCTTTTGTCTTCTTCTCTTAAGAGCTATCCTTTGCCCTATTTTTGCACCAACTCCAAATAGACTCAGATGGTCGAGTCTTGAACTTCCGGATCGGTCAGGTCCGTACGTTCCGTACGGCCTCGCCCTAAGTTTGCACACTCGACCATTCTCCTCAACTATATGCTTCTAAGTCCCTCCTAGACTTGGCCCTATCTTTGCACAACCATCAGATCACTTCTGGATACCAAGGGACACTCCTGAAGGTCTTGCCCTATCTTTGTACCATCGGCCACCTTCTCCCAAACTCTTCCAACACCTTCTATCTTCTCTTCAGTTCAACAATAGATACTTCAAGACTCTCCTGAAGCTTTGTAGAACTCTTCCGGAGATCACCTGAAGCTTGCCCTATTTATGCACAAGCTCCATTCTTCTCTTCAGTTCAACACTCCCCCTCAAGCTTGACTTTAGGAGATCCTAAGCCAAGCTTGGAACTCTGAAGAGTCTCCCTCATTAAAAACCTTACAAGGAAAACCCATTGGGACAAAACCTTGCAAGGGAAAAAGAGTAGAGCTCTCCAAAGCCTAGGGATTGGCCAGTGAGCTCTTGTGCCTTAGAACCAGTGTGGTTGGACACAAGAAGCTCTGGATCACGGCCTACTAGGTGCAGCAACTCTTCACAGCTTTGCGCACACTTCACACTTCAGCTTCACCTCTCCATGGAACCGGTTTGAAGTCTCCCCCTCTCAACTGACTTCACAGCCATCCTAGAGAAGCTAGGACACAACCAGATCATCTTCAAAACACCAGTGAGGCTGATCAACACTTCACACACGGCTTGCCCTCTTTATAGAACTGGTTTGGATATCCCCTTCTCAACAGACTTCACAGCCACCTTAGAGAAGCTAGGAAATGACCAGGAACACCTTTCGTGAGGCTCAAGCAATGGTACCTGATACATTATCCCAAAGGTGCATCAGAACCTATCAAAAACAAGACAATGAATATCCTGCATCACACTTGATGCACACAATCCCATAATTCAATCATGATCATCTTAAGTATCTTTTCAAGCACAAGCAATGAATAAGATGAATGAAAAAGATTGAAGAAAGAGTTTAAAAGTCTAAGGGAACTTCCCTTGTGTTTTTGTGAGTTTCCTAACTCGGCCAATGCACCATCTTCATGGCATCATCAACTTCTTGGAAAGGCAGAATGGATTCATCAGTTTCTCCTCAATCACCTCTCCTTGAAGCCGCATTGATGGAGAGCCTTCTTCCTCACTCGCCAAGACTGCTCTGAACAGCCTTTTACCTAGACACGCCACTGACTTGGTCCGGTTGATGATCCTTTGTAGAAGCCTTTGCAAAGACTTGTTACTGACCATGGATCATATGCATTAAGACTCCCCCTCAAGCTTAGAACCGAGACTATAAGGAGCTAAGCTTGTGATGATCCTATGCATCTCCATGGTCTAATAACTATCATCTTTCATGATAGCTTTCTTCTTGTGAGTTTACTCTCTTCCTTAACCAGGAACTAGGGTGTTTGAATCACCATAGAGAGTCTCACAAGACACACCTCTCATTGCATAATGACCCATGCTACACTTCCTGTAGACTAAGGACTAGATATGTCCAATGGTATTATGCAATGGCCATCTCTCATTGCATATTCTATCACACTACACTTCCTGTAGTTTATCGACTAACATGTCCTAGTGATGATATGCAATGGCACAAGACCTTTGTCTTTACATTCTTGGTTGTTGGCGAGTTACATGTATCACCTTCCTTGTGTACCTAACACCACCACAACTCAATGCAAGATCAGATCATTCCATTGGGATCAAACCAAGATCATCCATCCTGTTTGATCACCAATGCCACAATAATATATGATACTTGAAACAAGCTAGACAATCAAGACAAGAATATGCAAAGACAATGTATGCTTTCAACAATACACTGATCCCTTTAGATTCAATTTAGTTTCAGTTATTATATATTTTTTTTTTTTTTAAATGTAACAATAGATGAATGCATTAGATTACACACTAACCATATGAATGAACCATATTCAATTCAAATGAACACAAGACTAGATGGTACTTATGCAATCAAGACAATAAGCGTGACTATGATTCAAGTAGCTTATGCTTATGCTCACTAGTTTTTGTTGAACTGAAGAGAAGAATGGAGCTTGTACATATAAGGCAAGCTCTTGAAGATCTTAAGAAGAGTTCTATGAAGCTTTAGAAGTGATGAGAAGCTGATACGAGATTGGGAAAATGTCCAAGAAGGGTTCTAATCAGACTTGGGAGGACATTGGAGGAGTTTAGGCTGAAATGGTTAATGAGAAAGTTAGGACGATCTGTACGGACGGCCGTACGGACTGTACGGACCGTACGGACCAGGGCATCCCAAAACTTATCATCTCGACCATTTGAGCATAGTTGAGGAATGTGCAAGCTTAGGGCACAATGTGTACGGCCAGGAAGTCCGTACAGCATGGTCTGGTCATGTCTTGGGTCACAAGGCATGGAGAAACTCATTTGGACCTTATACATGAAGAAGGGATCAAAATGGCATCTTGGATGGCCTTGGAAAGGATCAGGCAAGATGCCCTTGCTTCTGTCCGTGTATGGATAAGGTCTTCACTCCTATTGGCTTATTCAGTCCACAAGACAGCTCATGACAGCCTGTGTAAAGACCAGGAACGCCCAAGCTTCCTATTGGCCAAGCATGTGAAGCTTATGGTCCATAGAATTCAAAATAAGGCTCCTCCTTGTTTGACTTCACATGTGTGATGTATCTGAATGTAAACCCTAGTAGAAAACAGTCTGTCCTATTTAAATAAGAGGCAGAGACGATTTGTAAGCTCCAAGTGAGTATGGGGGATTTCCCCTCTCCTTCATGGAAATGAAAAACTAGTTCTTGAATCTGAAACTCTAATCTCTAAACACTTATTCTCTTAGTCTCTCAGTCTCTTAATCTCATTCTCTTTAGTCTCTTAAACACTTAAACACTCTCATCAATCTTTGTTCTTAAATCACTTAGAACAAGCTCTCATCTTTCTCCATTGGAGTTTATACACACACACATACAGCCAGAGTAGAGATCTCTTTAAAATCACATGGTATCAGAGCCAGGTTCATTAGAACTTGGTTCTTGCTTCCGCTGAAGCTCATAGCTCTCCTCCATGTCGCTTGAAGCCAAGAAGAAGCTCCATGGTCCAGCCGGCTGTTCTACTCCTCAAGAAGAAGGTGTGCTCATCCATGGTGTCCAGAAGCTGTCTCTGGCTGATCTACACTCTCTCATGAAGCCCATGAAGAAGAAAGAACCTTGGAAGCAATGGTGTATGAGGTGGTCTAATCAACCATGCTTCAAAGCTATGTCCAAGCTAGTTCTTATCCACTGTCCAAGAAGAAAGGTGATAGCTTTCAGCTGGTACTGGTGTGGCGAATTCAACATGAAGAAAGGTGTAGTCTTTGACATGGAAAGTTCAAGAGAAAGGTCCATGGGAGAAGGAGAAGTTGGAATCGACACCAACAGCTCACTGTCTTGCCATGTTCTATGGAGTTTCAAGGAACTAACACAAGTTCCTTGGCTGTAAGAAACCTCTTTCTCTTGTATAAAGCTTGAGTATATTGACTGGTTGTGATGTTGTGATGTGATTGAAATCCTGAGGATTGTTTAAAGATTGCTAAATGAATACTTTAGAATCTGTCTCAGTATGCTTAAAGAGCCTTGTTTGGTGATTAAGATTGTTTAATATGCTTAGCTCCGGTTCATAGTGATGCTTGTTGTGATTAATTAAATCTGCTTGCATACATGGAGTGAAACCGAATTTAAAGCTGTTGCATATAGTCTTGTGGCTGTCTTACATTGAAGTATTAGATTCATGTCTAAGTACTGAGTAAAGAAGCTCTTAAGAGTGCCTAAGTAACTTGTTTTGAATCTGTTAGGATCTTACTTGTACTTAGAGATTTAGCTTGCAAAGATTAGAACTTGATAATGCCTTGTGTCTATCTGTTGCATTGCTTGTGATATTGGGAATCAAACTTGACAATTTATTAATCAAGATTTGACATCAATACTATTGAAAATGGTTAAATGCTTAATGTCAGTTCTAAATTAACTTGTCTTGTTAAGATGATAGATTATATTATCTAATCATGCTTGCTTTCATGAGTTAGAAACTGATTAAGATTAATGCATACTGCCTTGTATTGTTGCATTTAGATTAAAGTCTAAGTTGCATATTAAGGAGTGTTTAAAAGTGCCTAAATACTTTGACTTGAATCTGATAAGGTCTTGCTTAGTATTTAGAGAATGGTTGCTTGCATAGATAAGAACTTGACATTGTCTTGATTCTATCTAATGCTATAAAGCTTGAGACATTGGTGATCAAACTTGATGAAGTCAAGGATTGATCCCAATGCAATTGTGTCTTACCTTTGCTAGAGTTTGAGTGATGTTTCAGGTTCACAAAAGGTGTTCCTAGTTCATCATCAAATCCGAGTTGAAAGAGAAAGAATGATGCCCATTGTGTGTACAATGGAGAGGTGTTACAAGAAGGGAGAAGCACAGATGGTTGTAAAACTCACTGGTGTTCTTTTTCTTAACATTGCAAGTACCAGGAGAAGAAGCCAACCGGGTCTAGGCAGTGGCGTGCCTATTCAAGAGGGTGCTCAAACTAAGACAGAGCACTCTTGGCTGTGTGAAGAAGAAGGCTACTCTATCAAGGCGGCTTCTATTGTGAGGTGATTGAAGAAGTAGCTGAAGCATCCACAAGCATTCCATCGTGGTGGTGAATTCAGAAGGGTGATTGCAATAAGAGAAGAAGAAGAAGTAAGGATTCAAGTGGTAACTTTGAGAACCACTCCTTATCATCTTAACCAAGGGAGTAAACCTAATCTCATCTATCTTAATATGTCATGATAGGTTTATCTCCTGATTATACTATGTGCTTTCCCTAATTCCATTAAGAGTTTATAGCTTCTAGTAGAATGTCTAGGCTAATTGCACTGAAATTGTTTTGCTGCTGCATTGTCTGATTGATAGTAAGTAATGTCTAGAGTCCCAGAATCTCACGGTCTGTTTATTGCATTGTCTTGGGTGTGGTCATAAACTTGAATCATCATGAATGTGTTGTAGAATTGAGTAGAATGTCTGCTACTTGCATCATAATTGATAAGTTATTTTGCATACATAAGCATATCTCATACTGTCTAAGTTCAATCCTAGTGTTATCTGATGCTATTGCCTATGTTTAATCCATCAATGAAAGTCTTGCATCAATTAGAAATTGTCTAAGTTGCTTGCATCATTGGTTCTGATTGAAACTGTTGTGCATAGCTTTAATATTAATCATGGATTGAACCTGTTGCATTCATATAGCTAATGCTTTAAGATTGTGCATTCATGTAGTAATGCATTTAAAAATGAGCCTAAATTTCAAATGTACTGATGTAAGCTTGCATTGCATTTAGAGAACTTAATAATCATAATAACCTAGGATGTCAATGTAGTGTCTAGAACTTGCATTGTCATTGTTAGAGATTGAAATCTACTTGTCTTGACACAGTCCAGTTCTGAGTGTTGCTATGCCATAATTAAATTCATCAGTGATGTCTTATAAGCATTTAGAAGTATGTCTAAGCTACTTGAATCATTGGCTGTGATAAAACTAGTGAGCATAAGCATCAATTGAGTCACACTTATTGCCTTGATTGCATAAGTATCATCTAGTCTTGTGTTCATTTGGATTGAATCTGGTTCATTCATATGGTTAGTGTGTAATGTAATGCATTCATCTATTGTTGCATTTTAAAAAAAAAAAAAAAAAAAAAACTGAATTGAACCTAAAGGGATCAGTGTATTGTTGAAAGCATACATTGTCTTTGCATATTCTTGTCTTGATTGTCTAGCTTGTTTCAAGTATCATATATTATTGTGGCATTGGTGATCAAACAGGATGGATGATCTTGGTTTGATCCCAATGGGATGATCTGATCTTGCATTGAGTTGTGGTGGTGTTAGGTACACAAGGGAAGTGATACATGTCACTCGCCAACAACCAAGAATGTAAAGACAAGGGTCTTGCGCCATTGCATATCATCACTAGGACATGTTAGTCCATAATCTACAGGAAGTGTAGTGTGATTAAGTATGCAATGAGAGATGGCCATTGCATAATACCATTGGACATATCTAGTCCTTAGTCTACAGGAAGTGTAGCATGGGTCATTATGCAATGAGAGGTGTGTCTTGTGAGACTCTCTATGGTGATTCAAACACCCTAGTTCCTGGTTAAGGAAGAGAGTAAACTCACAAGAAGAAAGCTATCATGAAAGATGATAGTTATTAGACCATGGAGATGCATAGGATCATCACAAGCTTAGCTCCTTCTAGTCTCGGTTCTAAGCTTGAGGGGGAGTCTTAATGCATATGATCCATGGTCAGTAACAAGTCTTTTGCAAAAGCTTCTACAAGGATCATCAACCGAACCAAGTCAGTGGCGTGTCTAGGCAAGAGGCTGTTCAGAGCAGCCTTGGCGAGTGAGGAAGAAGGCTCTCCATCAATGCAGCTTCAATGAGAGGTGATTGAGGAGAAGCTGATGAATCCATTCTGCTTTTCCAAGAAGTTGATGATGCCATGAAGATGGTGCATTGGCCGAGTTAGGAAACTCACAAAACCACAAGGGAAGTTCCCTTAGACTTTTAAACTCTTTCTTCAAATCTTCTTCATTCATCTTATTCATTGCTTGTGCGTGAAAAGATACTTAAAAAGATTATGATTGAAGTGTGAGATTGTGTGCATCAAGTGTGATGCAGGATATTCATTTTCTTGGTTTTGATAGGTACTGATGCACCTTTGGGATAATGTATCAGGTACCATTGCTTGAGTCTCACTAAAGGTGTTCCTGGTCATTTCCTAGCTTCTCTAAAGTGGCTGTGAAGTCTGTTGAGAGGGGGAGATCCAAACCAGGTCTATGAGGAGGGCAAGCAGTGTGTGAAGTGTTGATCAGGCTCACTGGTGTTGTAAAGATGATCTGGTCGTGTCCTAGCTTCTCTAAGATGGCTGAGAAGTCAGTTGAGAGGGGGGAGACTTCAAACCGGTTCCAAGAAGAGGTGAAGCTGAAGTGTGAAGTGTGCGCAAAGCTGTGAAGAGTTGCTGCACCTATTAGGCCGTGATCCAGAGCTTCTTGTGTCCAACCACACTGGTTCTAAGGCACAAGGGCTCACTGGCCAATCCCTAGGCTTTGGAGAGCTCTACTCTTTTTCCCTTGCAAGGTTTTGTCCCAATGGGTTTTACTTGTAAGGTTTTTAATGAGGGAGACTCTTCAGAGTTCCAAGCTTGGCTTAGGATCTCCTAAAGTCAAGCTTGAGGGGGAGTGTTGAACTGAAGAGAAGAATGGAGCTTGTACATATAGGGCAAGCTCTTGAAGATCTTAAGAAGATTTCTATGAAGCTTTAGAAGTGATGAGAAGCTGATACGAGATTGGGAAAATGTCCAAGAAGGGTTCTAATCAGACTTGGGAGGACATTGGAGGAGTTTAGGCTGAAATGGTTAATGAGAAAGTTAGGACGATCTGTACGGACGGCCGTACGGACTGTACGGACCGTACGGACCAGGGCATCCCAAAACTTATCATCTCGACCATTTGAGCATAGTTGAGGAATGTGCAAGCTTAGGGCACAATGTGTACGGCCAGGAAGTCCGTACAGCATGGTCTGGTCATGTCTTGGGTCACAAGGCATGGAGAAACTCATTTGGACCTTATACATGAAGAAGGGATCAAAATGGCATCTTGGATGGCCTTGGAAAGGATCAGGCAAGATGCCCTTGCTTCTGTCCGTGTATGGATAAGGTCTTCACTCCTATTGGCTTATTCAGTCCACAAGACAGCTCATGACAGCCTGTGTAAAGACCAGGAACGCCCAAGCTTCCTATTGGCCAAGCATGTGAAGCTTATGGTCCATAGAATTCAAAATAAGGCTCCTCCTTGTTTGACTTCACATGTGTGATGTACCTGAATGTAAACCCTAGTAGAAAACAGTCTGTCCTATTTAAATAAGAGGCAGAGACGATTTGTAAGCTCCAAGTGAGTATGGGGGATTTCCCCTCTCCTTCATGGAAATGAAAAACTAGTTCTTGAATCTGAAACTCTAATCTCTAAACACTTATTCTCTTAGTCTCTCAGTCTCTTAATCTCATTCTCTTTAGTCTCTTAAACACTTAAACACTCTCATCAATCTTTGTTCTTAAATCACTTAGAACAAGCTCTCATCTTTCTCCATTGGAGTTTATACACACACACATACAGCCAGAGTAGAGATCTCTTTAAAATCACAGTTTTATCACAGCCAATGATTCAAGTAGCTTAGACATACTTCTAAATGCTTATAAGACATCACTGATGGATTTAACTATGGCATAGCAACACTCAGAACTGGACAGAGTCAAGACAAGTAGATTTCAATCTCTAACAATGACAATGCAAGTTCTAGATACTACAATGACATCCTAGGTTATTATGATTATTAAGTTCTCTAAATGCAATGCAAGCTTACATCAGTACATTTGCAATTTAGGCTCATTTTTAAATGCATTACTACATGAATGCACAATCTTAAAACATCAGCTATATGAATGAAACAGGTTCAATCCATGATTAATATTAAAGTTATGCACAACAGTTTCAATCAGAACCAATGATGCAAGCAACTTAGACAATTTCTAATTGATGCAAGACTTTCATTGATGGATTAAACATAGACAGTAGCATCAGATAACACTAGGATTGAACTTAGACAGTATGAGATATGCTTATGTATGCAAAATAACTTATCAATCATGATGCAAGTAGCAGAGACATTCTACTCAATTCTACAACACATTCATGATGATTCAAGTTTAAGACCACACCCAAGACAATGCAATAAACAGACCGTGAGTTTCTGGGACTCTAGACATTACTTATTATCAATAAGACAATGCAGTAGCAACACAATTTCAGTGCAATTAGCCTAGACATTCTACTAGAAGCTATAAACTCTTAATGGAATTAGGGAAAGCACATAGTATAATCAGGAGATAAACCTATCAAGACATATTAAGGTAGATGAGATTAGGTTTACTCCCTTGGTTAAGATGATGAGGAGTGGTTCTCAACGTTACCACTTGAATCCTTACTTCTTCTTCTTCTTCTCTTATTGCAATCACCCTTCTGAATTCACCACCATGATGGAATGCTTGTGGATGCTTCAGCTACTTCTTCAATCACCTCACAATAGAAGCCGCCTTGATAGAGTAGCCTTCTTCTTCACACAGCCAAGAGTGCTCTGTCTTAGTTTGAGCACCCTCTTGAATAGGCACGCCACTGCCTAGACCCAGTTGGCTTCTTCTTCTGGTACTTGCAATGTTGAGAAGAAGAACACTAGTGAGTTTTACAACCATCTGTGCTTCTCCCTTCTTGTAACACCTCTCCATTGTACACACAATGGGCATCATTCTTTCTCTTTCAACTTGGATTTGATGATGAACTAGGAACACCTTTTGTGAACCTGAAACATCACTCAAACTCTAGCAAAGATAAGACACAATTGCATTGGGATCAATCCTTGACTTCATCAAGTTTGATCACCAATGTCTCAAGCTTTATAGCATTAGATAGAATCAAGACAATGTCAAGTTCTTATCTATGAAAGCAACCATTCTCTAAATACTAAGCAAGACCTTATCAGATTCAAGTCAAAGTATTTAGGCAATTTTAACCATTCCTTAATATGCAACTTAGACTTTAATCTAAATGCAACAATAAACAGAGGCAGTATGCATTAATCTTACTCAGTTTCTAACTCATGAAGGCAAGCATGATTAGATAATATAATCTATCATCTTTAACAAGACATGTTTATTTAGAACTGACATTAAGCATTTAACCATTTTCAATAGTACTGATGTCAAATCTTGATTAACAACTTATCAAGTTTGATTCCTACTATCACAAGCAATGCAACAGATAGACACAAGGCATTCTTCAAGTTCTATTCTTTGCAAGCTAACTCTCTAAGTACAAGCAGGATCCTAACAGATTCAAGACAAGTTACTTAGGCACTCTTAAGAGCTTCTTTACTCAGCATTTAGACATGAATCTAATGCTTCAATGTCAGACAGCCAGCGGATTCATTTCATGAAAAGCAATCAGGTTTAGACGTCTACTAACTCCCTGACAAGCATCATTATATCCAGGACTACACAGTTCTCAGCATTACTTCAATCAATTTTCAGTTCATGAGCACAGGATTCAAACAATAAGTTTTAATATCTTAGCAAACTCATGACTGAACTAGAGCAATCACTTTATTCTTCAAAACACTAATCAAGCCTTTGAAGCATCCTGGGATATACACAGAACATCAATCACCACACCACCTCAACATTTCTATACTCAAGCTTTTTAATAAAGAGGGAAAGAGATCCAGCTTACAGCCAAGGAACTTTTACTAGTTCCTTGAATCTCCATGGTTCATGGCCAGATGTTGAGCTCTTGGTGTCGTATCACACCCCTTCTTCTTTCATGAACCATCCTCTTGACCCCACCATGGCTGAGACACCTCATTTCCTCCCTTTCAAGTCGCCAAACCAGTCCCAAGTAGAAAGCTATCACCTTTCTTCTTGAACCACCACTAAGACTCAAGGATCTAGCTCTTGAAGAGTGTTGTCAAACAGCTTCAAGGCTTTGTTCTTCAGGGTCTCCTTTCTTCAGGTCGAGCTTGATAAGTCAGGATAGAGCACATACAGCTTCTCAAGCACCTCAGATGTGTTTATCTTCCTCCTGAAAATGAACAAACGTTGGCTGGACTAAAGAGCTTCTTCTTTGCTTCAAACAACCATGGAGGTGGGCTTGAGCTTTGCGGAAGTTAGATACCAGGTTCTGATGAACCTGGCTCTGATACCATGAGATTTTTATAGGATTAACTCAAGGTGTGTGTGAGAAAGTGTTTAGGAGAGTTTATGTGAGCAGATTTGAGACTTAGGAGTATGGGGAGAGATTTAGAGTATGAGAGAGACTAGGTAACAAGATTAAAGAGACTGAGAGACTTAGAGAATAGATTAGAGATTTAGTATCAAGAACAGACTTTCATAGAACATGAAGGAGAAGGGTTTCCCCCCTTACTCACTTAAAGATTACAAAATGATCATAAGAGGCTTATATATGCTCTTTACATTCCATAAACTTAAAACCTACATCTAATGGCTCATAAAAGACTAGAAGGATGGAGGGACGAGATGGAGAGTTGATCTGGTCATTATAGCCTCATCTGATTGGTTAAACTCTCTTTGGTGCCTGGTTGGTTAATTCAAATCTGGTCAAAGGGAATGCTGGCTCCTTATTGGCTGGCTAAAGGCTCCCATGAACCTGCCCTTGTATCTGTTCAGATACAAGGTCACTATAGCTTCTTCTTTACAGCTCACACAGCTCATAGACAGCCTGTCTTGGCGCCAGCTTCTTCTTTTGTCTTCTTCTCTTAAGAGCCTCTTTTGTCTTCTTCTCTTAAGAGCTATCCTTTGCCCTATTTTTGCACCAACTCCAAATAGACTCAGATGGTCGAGTCTTGAACTTCCGGATCGGTCAGGTCCGTACGTTCCGTACGGCCTCGCCCTAAGTTTTCACACTCGACCATTCTCCTCAACTATATGCTTCTAAGTCCTTCCTAGACTTGGCCCTATCTTTGCACAACCATCAGATCACTTCTGGATACCAAGGGACACTCCTGAAGGTCTTGCCCTATCTTTGTACCATCGGCCACCTTCTCCCAAACTCTTCCAACACCTTCTATCTTCTCTTCAGTTCAACAATAGATACTTCAAGACTCTCCTGAAGCTTTGTAGAACTCTTCCGGAGATCACCTGAAGCTTGCCCTATTTATGCACAAGCTCCATTCTTCTCTTCAGTTCAACACTTCTTTCCAGCTCAAGACAGGCTGTCACACGCTCCTTCTTCCTTTGGTAACGGTCTGATCCTTCAGGTGAGTGATCAGTGCTTCTTCTTATCATGGTAAGTCACCCAAGTAACTCTTGACTTAACCGCAGCTGAGGTAAGTGTGTACGGCCAAGTGGTACGGCCTTGTACGGCCTTGCCTTGTACGGACACCTTACCCAAACCTATCCATTCCTCCTAAGCTCCTTCTTCTCCATCCACACTTAACCTCTCAAGACTTCTCATCTCAACATAAGTATCATCTAGTCTTGTGTTCATTTGGATTGAATCTGTTTCATTCTTATGGTTAGTGTGTAATCTAATGTATTCATCTATTGTTGCATTTAAAAAAAAAAAAACTGAATTGAACCTAAAGGGATCAGTGTATTGTTGAAAGCATACATGGTCTTTGCATATTCTTGTCTTGATTGTCTAGCTTGTTTCAAGTATCATATATTATTGTGGCATTGGTGGTCAAACAGGATGAATGATCTTGGTTTGATCCCAATGGGATGATCTGATCTTGCATTGAGTTGTGGTGGTGTTAGGTACACAAGGAATGTGATACATGTAACTCAGCCAACAACCAAGAATGTAAAGTCAAAGGTCTTGGGCCATTGCATATCATCACTAGGACATGTTAGTCCATAATCTACAGGAAGTGTAGTGTGATTAAGTATGTGATGAGAGATGGCCATTGCATAATACCATTGGACATATCTAGTCCTTAGTCTACAGGAAGTGTAGCATGGGTCATTATGCAATGAGAGGTGTGTCTTGTGAGACTCTCTATGGTGATTCAAACACCCTAGTTCCTGGTTAAGGAAGAGAGTAAACTCACAAGAAGAAAGCTATCATGAAAGATGATAGTTATTAGACCATGGAGATGCATAGGATCATCACAAGCTTAGCTCCTTCTAGTCTCGGTTCTAAGCTTGAGGGGGAGTCTTAATGCATATGATCCATGGTCAATAACAAGTCTTTGCATCAGGTTTCTACAAAGGATCATCAACCGGACCAAGTCAGTGGCGTGACTAGGCAAGAGGCTGTTCAGAGCAGTCCTTTGCATTAGGTTTCTACAAAGGATCATCAACCGGACCAAGTCAGTGGCGTGACTAGGCAAGAGGCTGTTCAGAGCAGTCTTGGCAAGTAAGGAAGAAGGCTCTCCATCAATGCGGCTTCAATGAGAGGTGATTGAGGAGAAGCTGATGAATCCATTCTGCCTTTCCAAGAAGTTGATGATGCCATGAAGATAGTGCATTGGCCAAGTTAGGAAACTCACAAAAACACAAGGGAAGTTCCCTTAGACTTTTATACTCTTTCTTCAAATATTCTTCATTCATCTTATTCATTGATTGTGCGTGAAAAGATACTTAAAATGATTATGATTGAATTGTGAGATTGTGTGCATCAAGTGTGATGCAGGATATTCATTTTCTTGGTTTTGATAGGTACTGATGCACCTTTGGGATAATGTATCAGGTATCATTGCTTGAGCCTCACTAAAGGTGTTCCTGGTCATTTCCTAGCTTCTCTAAGGTGGCTGTGAAGTCTGTTGAGAAGGGGATATCCAAACCAGTTATATAAAGAGGGCAAGCCGTGTGAATTGTTGATCAGCCTCACTGGTGTTTTGAAGATGATCTGGTTGCGTCCTAGCTTCTCTAGGATGGCTGTGAAGTCAGTTGAGAGGGGGAGACTTCAAACCGGTTCCATGAAGAGGTGAAGCTGAAGTGTGAAGTGTGCGCAAAGCTCTGAAGAGTTGCTGCACCTAGTAGGCCATGATCCAGAGCTTCTTGTGTCCAACCACACTGGTTCTAAGGCACAAGAGCTCACTGGCTAATCCCTAGGCTTTGGAGAGCTCTACTCTTTTTCCCTTGCAAGGTTTTGTCCCAATGGGTTTTCCTTGTAAGGTTTTTAATGAGGGAGACTCTTCAGAGTTCCAAGCTTAACTTAGGATCAACTAAAGTTAAGCTTGAGGGGGAGTGTTGAACTGAAGAGAAGATGGAGCTTGTACAATAATAGGGCAAGCTCTAGAAGATGTCTAGAAGAGTTCAATCAAGCTTCAGAAGTGTTCTGAAGTAGTTATCTTGTGAAGTTAAGTCTAGGAAAGACTTATACTGATCATGTGAAGGCTTTGGAGGAGTTAGAGAGAAGATGGATGTATGGTGCAAAGATAGGGCGTTGTAAGGGTCAACCTTAGAAGGAAGTTGGATGAAGGCATAGGGCGAGTGTACGGACCTCAAGGCCGTACAGCGTCCGTACATCCTATCTGGTTCGGTCATCACCCGGATCAGCCTTGCCCAAGTTGTGCAATGTGTGGGCGCGACTTAGGTTGAATCATGTGACCGTTGGAGACTCTTGGAGGCAAGGGAAGATTCAAATGGATAAGGTGAGCTGTTGGTATGAGCTGGAAAGGTAAAGGTGCTTTACCTTTACAGCCTTGACTCATCCTATCCATTCAATTCAAATGAAGCAATCTGAGCCCTTTACATTGGATCAAGTCGCCAGCTAAGAACCAGAACATCAAGACCAGTCTTCTCTCATCCTTACCATCCATTCTATCTTGTATTTACAGCCTTAGGATCTAGGTTTATGATCTGAGTTGTGTAAAGCTCATATATAAGCTGAGTAATGTCGTGTGTAAAGAACTAAGTGAGTAAGGGGGGGAAACCCTTCTCCTTCATGTTCTATGAAAGTCTGTTCTTGATACTAAGTCTCTAATCTATTCTCTAAGTCTCTCAGTCTCTTTAATCTTGTTACCTAGTCTCTTTCATACTCTAAATCTCTCCCCATACTCCTAAGTCTCAAATCTGTTCACATAAACTCTCCTAAACACTTTCTCACACACACCTTGAGTGAATCCTTATAAAAATATCACTTACATCGCGATTCATCCTGGTTTGATTAGAATGACGAAGAAGTTGTCATATTCCCAAACAAGGAAACTGGGATCACCTTATTTGAAAGTGGGATAACTTCTTCATCCTAACTCCTATGAGATTTATTCAACTTCCTGGTGATTCTCCACTACTCAATGTATCCAAATGAAGGTTCTTACTAAGAGTTTTAAGTAATGTAAAAGATAATCTGAGTTTAGATGAGAATAAGGAAGAGATTTGTGTAGTTTAAGAGATTAAGAGACTAATGGAGAATCATTATGAAAAGTCTAGAGAGATTAATTGTTTAGAACTGTCTGATTCTTATTAATGATGAGCTCACAATATATATAGGTCCATACACATTAGGGTTTTCGAAATCATAAGGATAAGCAAGCATGTAGAGTCAAAGAGGAGCTGGTGCTTTAGTTTGAACCGGCCAATGATAGTCTCCACACGTTTGAAGCATCTTCTTGATCCAAGACTAGATGCTCTTCCTTTCCAGCTCTCGCCAGCCTGTCCTAGCTGTCAAGCCGCGCCTCCCTTATCCTCTCCAACGTTCGGATAAGGTCTTGGTCAAGTGTAACTTCAAGTAAGTCCATGTAAGTTACCCGGAGAGTTACTTGGCCGCTTTTACCTTTGTACGGCCAATGGTACGGCCTATCCGTCCGTACCATCTCTATCAACCCATTTCTTCTCTTAACTCCTTTGCCCTCTTTATGTCCTCAACTCCTTTGTGTTTTTACCTCTTATCTCATATGTCTCAACTCATCTCAACACTCCCCCTCAAGCTTAGCTTTGTGAAAGTCTAAGCTTGGCTAGCCATGAGATCTTCCTCATTAAAAACCTCACCAAAGAAAA
Organism: Brassica napus; assembly: GCF_020379485.1. Taxonomy (NCBI): domain Eukaryota; kingdom Viridiplantae; phylum Streptophyta; class Magnoliopsida; order Brassicales; family Brassicaceae; genus Brassica; species Brassica napus. The sequence continues at coordinate 192,290 of NW_026015106.1, forward strand.
CCCATTGGGACAAAACTTTGATGAGGGAAAAAGAGTAAAGACCTCATGACTTAGGGGATCAGCTCCTCCTCTTCCCAAGATCTATGAGTCCCAATCTAATGTGAATGGACTCCATAGTCTTGTGTCTCGCAGCCTTAGTGAACACATCAGCCAACTGATCTTCACTCCTAGTGTAGCATGGCAGGATGACTCCTAGGATAATCATCTGCCTCACTTTGTGACAATCAACTTCAATGTGCTTGGTTCTCTCATGGAACACGGAGTTGGAGGCAATGTGGATAGCTGCTTGGTTATCACAATGCATTGTCATTGGTGTGGCTTGATCAATCTCCAAATGCTTCAAGATGCCTTTGATCCACACCAGCTCGTTGGTAAGCTTCAGCATAGCTCTATACTCAGCTTCTGCACTTGAGCAAGAGACCACCTTTTGCTTCTTACTCTTCCACGTGACCAAGTTGCCTCCAATGAATGTGCAATAGCCTGTGGTTGATCTCCTGTCTGCTCTATCACCGGCCCAATCCGCATCACAGTATCCAACCACTTCAGTGCTCCCATTGCAACCCATCCATACTCCTTGATCAGGTGAGCCGTTGAGATACATCAAGATTCTCTCCACCATACGCCAGTGATGCTCCTTAGGCACTTGCATGTGTTGACTCACCTGATTCACAGCAAAACAAATGTCAGGTCTAGTTATGGTAAGGTAAATCAATTTACCAACTAGTTTTCTATAGAGTTTAGGATCCTGATAAGGTTTGCTGTCTTCAATCTCCCCCTCTCGTGGGACTTTGTAGCCATCCTCCATAGGCATCCTTGCTGTCTTGCCTCCATAAGCACCTGCACCTTTCAAAAGATCAAGTGTATACTTCCTTTGAGACATGAATAAACCTTCCTTGGATCTACATATCTCAATTCCAAGAAAGTATTTCATTTCTCCCAAGTCTTTAATCTCAAACATGGATTTAAGGAACTCCTTGGTTGCTATGATACCTTCCTTATCACTTCCTGTGATAATGATATCATCAACATACACAAGGAGGGCTATCATACCTGAGGGAGTGGTAAGAGTGAAGAGAGTGTGATCTAGTTCAGACTTCTTGAAGCCTCGGCCATTCAAGGTAGTACTCAGCTTGTTGTACCAAGCTCTTGGTGATTGCTTCAATCCATAGATGGCTTTCTTCAATCTCAACACATTTCCCTTCTTTACTAAGTGTTCAAGGCCTGGTGGAGGATGCATATAGACTTCATCCTCAAGCTCTCCTTGTAGAAAAGCATTCTTCACATCCATTTGCCATAAGCCCCATCCAAGGTTCACAGCTAAACTTAGTACAATCCGGATTGTATGTAGCTTAGCTACTGGTGCAAATGTCTCAATGTAATCCTCTCCATAGGTTTGTGTGAAGCCTCTTGCAACCAGTCTTGACTTCTTCCTCTCAATTTGCCCATCAGCCTTGTACTTGATTGTGAAGATCCATCTACTTGATACTGCCTTCTTTCCCTTAGGTAGTTCACTCTCATACCATGTATCATTTTTTACCATAGCTCCTGCCTCAGCTCTCACTGATTCCTTCCACTCCTTATCTAACATTGCCTCTTCATAGCTCTTTGGAATATAATTCTTATCCAAGTTCACCATAAAAGCACAATGCTCTTCAGGATATTGAGCAAAGGAACACACGGCCTGAGTAGGATGCTCCACAGCCTGGGCATTGTAGTACACTCTCGTGTTTACCCAGTTAGAAGGATCCTTTCTCAGCCTTGTGCTTCTTCTCAATACTGGCTGATCTTGAACCAGCTCATCTTGAACACTCGGCTCTTGTACTTCAACCTGAGCTTCTACATCTTCTTGTCTTTGGTCACCTTGATTATGAGAGCCTGAGTTACTCTCTTCTCCTTCTTCACCCAAGCCGGCTCCATCTTGGCCATTTTCTTGAGTTTCAGGCTCACTTCCCCCCTCATGATCAAGGTGAGGTGTTTGATCAACTCCAACAGGTGCTCCGGAGCTTGCTTGTTGGTTTCCACCATCAACATTCGGATCCTGGTTCATCTTGATGCCTAGACCTTCCAAGATCATTCTCAAAGCTCCGGCCTTATCTGATGTCAAATCCTTTAGATCCTCTTGATTCTTTTCTTCATAGTATCCTCTTGCTTCTATGAACTTCACATCTCTAGAGGTCAGAACTCTTCTAGTATCTGGATCATAGCACTTGTATCCCTTTTGTGTTGTTGAGTAACCAATGAACATTGCCTTAGTGCTTCTTGCTTCTAACTTGTTCCTCAATTCTCCTGGTACCAACACATAACATAAGCATCCAAAAACTCTCAAGTAGTCCACTGATGGCTTGTGCTTGTTTAGAACTTCAAATGGTGCTTGATCCTTTAAGACCTTTGTAGGAATTCTATTGATCAAGTAGCAAGCAGTGGCCACAGCATCACTCCAAAATCTCTTTGGGACATTTGCTTGGAACATTAGTGATCTAGCAACCTCCATCAAGTGCCTGTTTTTCCTCTCAGCCACACCATTCTGTTGAGGTGTGTAAGGGCAGCTTGTTTGATGCAAGATTCCATGGTGACTTAGATGACTCTTGAACGCATAGCTTGTGTACTCTCCTCCATTATCTGATCTCAAAATTTTAATCTTGGCATTGTAATGGTTAGTCACATAAGTTTGAAAGTTCTTAAATGCATCTATCACCCTATCTTTTGATGGAATTAAAGTTAACCAGGTGTATTTAGATTTTTCATCAATGAATGTGACAAAGTATTTATGATTATCTCTAGATATGCAAGGTGCAGTCCAAACATCAGAATGAATCAAGTCAAAACACTTATCATAAACACTAGTAGAGTTTGGAAACACAATTTTACAATGCTTGCCTAAAATGCAAGCTTCACAATCCTTATTTTCAAATGAAACACCTGGTAACATCAAGTTCAAAGCCCTTCCATGAGGGTGTCCTAATCTAGCATGCCACAAAGCATTTTTATTTAAACTAGAAGCAGAGGTGAATGAACAATTGTGATTGGAAATAGGATCAAGTTCTTCAAGCAAGTATAATTCTCCTTTAGTGATTCCTTTTCCAATCAATTGGCTGCTCTCAATATCCTGAAACTTTACATCATTAGGACTGAATATAACATTGCAATTCAAATCAGTTGTGCATTTCTTAACAGATAGCAAGTTAGATGTAAATTCAGGCATATAGAAAGCTCTAGTATTCTTATCAAACAATTTCAAGTTTCCTATTCCTCTAATAGGTATCTTGTCTCCATTTGCAATCATAACATGTCCATTAGTTGGTTCTATATCCTTAATAAGATTTGTATCACTAATCATGTGATGAGATGCACCAGAATCAACAATTAATGGTTTAGTTATGTTGCTAGCATTGTTACACAGGTTCAAAGGTGATCTAAATGCATTGGACTCATGATTCATCCTAGCATTTCTAGCAAAGGTGTACTCATTTCTAAAGTTCTCATTACTCTTAATCCTATTAATCCTAGCAATGTCATCAACAAAGGCAGATGTAGCTATCATAGACGCACCAAAGGAGTACCCATGAGTGTTACCGTTCTCCTTGAGCATTTTGATGAGAGCATCCATCTCGGACCTCCTGATGTAGTCATGATCATTGCCACGGTTGTTAGGAGCTCCTGAGTATGTCACCAGTGCCTTGCCATCACCCTCACGACCTTCTCCTTCAGCTCCACGGTTAGATGACCCAGCTCCACTTGTTCCCTCAGATGCGTGGGCTCTTGCCTCCCTTTCCTTCATGAACTTTGCCGGCTTTAGGTGGGGATGAAGTATCCAGCACTGACTCTTCTTGTGTCCATGCTTCTTGCAGTGATCACAGTTGCCATTGAACTTCCTATCCTCATACTTGCTGTGTGCTGCCTTATTAGCTTGTGGAGTCTCTTCATGATCAGTTTGCGCAGCATTTGCTAGAGACAGGTCTCCTTTGCCACCAAACAAGCCAATGGAGCCTTGCTCCTTTTGTATCTGAGCACACGCATCCTCCAGATCAGGGAGTTTCTCAGCCCTCAGCACATGCTTGATCAGCCCATTGTAGCTCGGATTCAATGTAAGCAACAACCCAAAGACCTTATCCTGCTCCCTCCTTTCATTTAGAAGCTCCGGATCAGTTGTGCTTGGCCTTAGCATCTCCAACTCTGACCAGAGTGTCCTGAACCTTCCCAAATGCTTAGTGAACTCCATGTCCTCTTGAGCTAAGCCATTTAGAGCCTTCTTCACTTCAAAGACCCGGCTAAGGTTAGATGTGTTTCCATACACCTTCTTCAATGTTTCCCACAGCTCCTTGGCTGTCTCACAATAGCTGTAAGCATCAAGAATGGACGGCTCCAATGAGGCATGAAGAACAGACATCACCATCAAGTCCTCTTGTTGCCACTTCTCAGCTTCAGCTTCCGAGACACTCTCCTTGTCTCCTCCTTGGGTAATGAGCTTTGGAGCTTCACCAGACGTGATATGCTTCCATAAACCCTTGCTTCCCACAGCAGTCTTCACCATCCTAGACCATACTAGGTAGTTACTTCCCTTGAAAGTCACAGCAACCTTCATCTTTGTACCGCTTTCCATCTTCAACAGTTTCACCTTAATAACTTGTAGAAGACTTGATCTTGAGACTTAGAACCACACCACCAGCTTCAAACCCCTCGTGTCTTGTCTTTCACCTTCAAAGAACCTCCAAAGATCCAGATAAGAACTCCCTAACGTAGATGAAACCCCCGTGATGTAGATTCTTCCACGAACACTTCAAACACACTCACTTGATCTCTTAAAGTTTTAAGTTTGAATCTTCAAGAGAAAAACACCAAGAACTCAGATTGAAATCAACCTGGCTCTGATACCATAAGAGTTTTAAGTAATGTAAAAGATAATCTGAGTTTAGATGAGAATAAGGAAGAGATTTGTGTAGTTTAAGAGATTAAGAGACTAATGGAGAATCATTATGAAAAGTCTAGAGAGATTAATTGTTTAGAACTGTCTGATTCTTATTAATGATGAGCTCACAATATATATAGGTCCATACACATTAGCGTTTTCGAAATCATAAGGATAAGCAAGCATGTAGAGTCAAAGAGGAGCTGGTGCTTTAGTTTGAACCGGCCAATGATAGTCTCCACACGTTTGAAGCATCTTCTTGATCCAAGACTAGATGCTCTTCCTTTCCAGCTCTCGCCAGCCTGTCCTAGCTGTCAAGCCGCGCCTCCCTTATCCTCTCCAACGTTCGGATAAGGTCTTGGTCAAGTGTAACTTCAAGTAAGTCCATGTAAGTTACTCGGAGAGTTACTTGGCCGCTTTTACCTTTGTACGGCCAATGGTACGGCCTATCCGTCCGTACCATCTCTATCAACCCATTTCTTCTCTTAACTCCTTTGCCCTCTTTATGTCCTCAACTCCTTTGTGTCTTTACCTCTTATCTCATATGTCTCAACTCATCTCAACACTTACATCGCGATTCATCCTGGTTTGATTAGAATGTCGAAGAAATTGTCATATTCCCAAACAGGGAAACTGGGATCACCTTATTTGAAAGTTGGATAACTTCTTCATCCTAACTCCTATGAGATTTATTCAACTTCCTGGTGCTTCTCCACTACTTTATGTATCCAAATGAAGGTTCTTACTGTTAACTTGAAGAGAAGAAATGGAGAAACTAAAGGTGTTGAGTTGAGTTGGGGCTTGTGCAAAAGATAGGGCAAGGTGTCCAGAAGTGTCATGATGGATGTGCAATGTTAGGGCCAAGTCTAGGAGAGACTTAGAAGTGTATTTGGGAGCAAATGGACGAGTGTGCAAAGATAGGGAGAGACAGTACGGACATGTACGGACAGTACGGATCTGTACAGACCAGGGCGACCCAGATTTGCATAACTCGGCCATTTGAGAAGTTTTGGAGTTGGTGCAAAAATAGGGCGAACCTGACGTCCCGGGAAAGCTTGTGCAATGTCTGGGCAAGGTTTGAGAGTTATAAAAGTGGTCCCAGTCTTGTGGATAAGGTTCTGATCAGATGGCATCAAAGGAGAATCAAGAAGATGCCATTGGAGTGTGATTGGCTAGTTTGGTCATGGGACAGGCTGGCCTTGGCTGTAAAGACAAGGGGAGCCAAGACCATGAACCTGGACTGATCTGTGGACAGATTAGGAGGAGCCTAAGGAGAGCCAATCACAGCCCAGCCTTCCCCATTTTGAATTAAACCAATCAGGCTCCATCTCCTCTTAACCAATCAGCATCAACTACTCAGATTGCAACAAGACCAGCTCATCTACACCATCCATTCCTCTTAAGTTATTATCAGCCATTAGATATAGGTTTCTGATTGTGTAAACCTGTGTAAGCTTATAAATAAGCATGATGGACGAAATTGTATCTCTCTAAGAGAGAGAGGGGGATTTCCCCTCCTCCTTCATCAATGAAAGGGTTTTGAAAACCAGAAACACAAATTTATTCTCTAGTCTTAATCTCTCAGTCTCTCAGTCTCTTAATCTCTGTTTCTAAGTCTCTTATACACTCAAAAACACTCTTATCAATCTCTGTTCTTAAATCACCATTAAAAGGCTCAATTGGAGCTTATACACATTCACACACACAACCAGAGTAGTACTCTATAAAAACTCACATGGTATCAGAGCCAGGTTCATCAGAACCTGGTTGAAGCTTCCGCACATCTCACACTCATACCTCAGCTCAAATCAAGCCATGAAGACAGCTCCATCCAGTTCAGTTTCTCCATGAAGAAGAAGACTGAAGCTTGGCGCTTGTTCCTGGTTCCTCAACCTTTCTCATACCTGTCCTGATGAAGAGCCACGTTGGAAGCAAAGGTAGATGGAGAGGCCTAGCTAACCTGACTCCAAAACGCCTTGTCAAGTGTTTGTTGCATCTGGTTACAAGAAAGAAGATGTCTAGAAGATGGTGACTGTATGTATGGAGAAAGGAGGGGTCTTTGAGCTGGAGAAACAAGAAAATGGTCATGAGTAGAAGGAAGAGAGGTTGGGTGACGACCTGTAACTCTCAGATCCAACAAGCCATGACCTTAATACCATTGGAGGTTCAAGGAACCAAACAGGTTCCTTGACTGTAAGCTATTACTATCCCTTCTTGATAATGAGCTTGTGTTATTGACTGGTTGTGATGTTGTGATGTGATTGAAAACCTGAGGATTGTTTAAAGATTGCTAAATGAAAATGATTTAGAATCTGTCCCAGGATGCTTAAAGAGACTTGTTTGGTGATTGAGATTGAATTAATATGCTTAGCTCCAGTTCATAGTGATGCTTGTTGTGATTAATTGAATCTGCTTGTATACATGTAATGAATCTGATTGAAAGCTGTTGCATATAGTCTTGTGGCTGTCTTACATTGAAGCATTAGATTTATGTCTAAATTGCTGAGTAAAGAAGCTTAAAAAATTGCCTAAGTAGCTTGTATTGAATCTGTTAGGATCATGCTAGTGCTTAGAGAGTTTGCTTGCAAAGATTAGAACTTGAAAATGTCTAGTTTAATCTGTTGCATTGCTTAAAGACATTGGTGTTCAAACTTGATGATGCATCAAGGGTTGACCCAATGCACTTGTGTCTTATCTTTGCTGGAGTTTGAGTGATGTTTCAGGTTCACAAGAGGTGTTCTTGGTTCACCATCCATCCGAGTTGAAAGAGGAAGACTTTGCCCATTGTGTGGAGCAATGGAGAGTTGAGAAAGAAGTGGTGATGCGCCACTGGTGTGAAGTCTCACTGAAGCTCACTTGCAAGCTTGGACCTATACTCAATCCAAGCTTGAGGAGGGGAGTTTAGTGAGCTATCAGTCGGACCAAGAAGGTTCAGAAGGTCCATTGCAAGCAACTGAAGATGAAGGAGCCATCCGGGTCTAGGCAGTGGCGTGTAAGAGTTTTAAGTAATGTAAAAGATAATCTGAGTTTAGATGAGAATAAGGAAGAGATTTGTGTAGCTTAAGAGATTAAGAGACTAATGGAGAATCATTATGAAAAGTCTAGAGAGATTAATTGTTTAGAACTGTCTGATTCTTATTAATGATGAGCTCACAATATATATAAGTCCATACACATTAGGGTTTTCGAAATCATAAGGATAAGCAAGCATGTAGAGTCAAAGAGGAGCTGGTGCTTTAGTTTGAACCGGCCAATGATAGTCTCCACACGTTTGAAGCATCTTCTTGATCCAAGACTAGATGTTCTTCCTTTCCAGCTCTTGCCAGCCTGTCCTAGCTGTCAAGCCGCGCTTCCCTTATCCTCTCCAACGTTCGGATAAGGTCTTGGTCAAGTGTAACTTCAAGTAAGTCCATGTAAGTTACCCGGAGAGTTACTTGGCCGCTTTTACCTTTGTACGGCCAATGGTACGGCCTATCCGTCCGTACCATCTCTATCAACCCATTTCTTCTCTTAACTCCTTTGCCCTCTTTATGTCCTCAACTCCTTTGTGTCTTTACCTCTTATCTCATATGTCTCAACTCATCTCAACAGCGTGTCTAGGCAAGAGAGTGTTCAGAGCACTCTTGGCTGTGAGAAGATGAAGACTTTATCAGTGCGGCTTCTAGTGTGAGGTGGCTGAAGAGGTAGCTGAAGCTTCCACAAGCACTCCATGAAGATGGCGAGTTCAGAAGGTGTTGCAATGGAGTAATGGTGCAGATCATGAAGCTATCCATCCAAGCTTGTTCCTGTGAGATTCTCAAGCTTGAGGGGGAGTGTTGAAGCTTACATGATCTGAGAGTACTTGGTGGTTATTCAAGAAGAGGAGCAGATCAGTTATGAAGCATAATGAAGGATGAAGAAGCAATCACCAATGCGGCCTCTAGAGTGAGGTGATTGGTACTACAGTCTGAAGCATCCTGTCATGAAGGTTTCAGTAACATGTGTTGAAGCTTACATGATCTGAGAGTACTTGGTGGTTATTCAAGAAGAGGAGCAGATCAGTTATGAAGCATAATGAAGGATGAAGAAGCAATCACCAATGCGGCCTCTAGAGTGAGGTGATTGGTACTACAGTCTGAAGCATCCAGTCATGAAGGTTTCAGTAACATGGTGGTGACTCATGAAGAAGAAGCAGCCAAGACTCAGCTTGTATCTATCAAAGAAGATCTGGTAGTCCGAGCACTTGATCACAACAAGAAGGTTGTGAGAAAGAGGGAGAGACCAAGATCTGTTTAAAGAAGAGTACAAGAAGTGTTGATGATGAGCAAGAGGAGTGGGTTCTATCTTGCATCACATGAGGGCCATGATCCAGAGTCTTTGTGTCCCTTACATTGTTGGTAAGGCACAAAAACTCACTGGCCAATCCCTAGGCCTTGGAGACTTTACTCTTTTTCCCTCATCAAGGTTTTGTCCCAAAGGGTTTTCCTTGGTGAGGTTTTTAATGAGGAAGTTCTTCAAGGTTCCAAGCTTGACTTAGGATCAACTAAAGTCAAGCTTGAGGGGGAGTGTTAACTTGAAGAGAAGAAATGGAGAAACTAAAGGTGTTGAGTTGAGTTGGGGCTTGTGCAAAAGATAGGGCAAGGTGTCCAGAAGTGTCATGATGGATGTGCAATGTTAGGGCCAAGTCTAGGAGAGACTTAGAAGTGTATTTGGGAGCAAATGGACGAGTGTGCAAAGATAGGGAGAGGCAGTACGGACATGTACGGACAGTATGGACATGTACGGACAGTACGGATCTGTACAGACCAGGGCGACCCAGATTTGCATAACTCGGCCATTTGAGAAGTTTTGGAGTTGGTGCAAAAATAGGGCGAACCTGACGTCCCGGGAAAGCTTGTGCAATGTCTGGGCAAGGTTTGAGAGTTATAAAAGTGGTCCCAGTCTTGTGGATAAGGTTCTGATCAGATGGCATCAAAGGAGAATCAAGAAGATGCCATTGGAGTGTGATTGGCTAGTTTGGTCATGGGACAGGCTGGCCTTGGCTGTAAAGACAAGGGGAGCCACAACCATGAACCTGGACTGATCTGTGGACAGATTAGGAGGAGCCTAAGGAGAGCCAATCACAGCCCAGCCTTCCCCATTTTGAATTAAACCAATCAGGCTCCATCTCCTCTTAACCAATCAGCATCAACTACTCAGATTGCAACAAGACCAGCTCATCTACACCATCCATTCCTCTTAAGTTATTATCAGCCATTAGATATAGGTTTCTGATTGTGTAAACCTGTGTAAGCTTATAAATAAGCATGATGGACGAAATTGTATCTCTCTAAGAGAGAGAGGGGGATTTCCCCTCCTCCTTCATCAATGAAAGGGTTTTGAAAACCAGAAACACAAATTTATTCTCTAGTCTTAATCTCTCAGTCTCTCAGTCTCTTAATCTCTGTTTCTAAGTCTCTTATACACTCAAAAACACTCTTATCAATCTCTGTTCTTAAATCACCATTAAAAGGCTCAATTGGAGCTTATGCACATTCACACACACAACCAGAGTAGTACTCTATAAAAACTCACACTTACATCGCGATTCATCCTGGTTTGATTAGAATGACGAAGAAGTTGTCATATTCCCAAACAAGGAAACTGGGATCACCTTATTTGAAAGTGGGATAACTTCTTCATCCTAACTCCTATAAGATTTATTCAACTTCCTGGTGATTCTCCACTACATTATGTATCCAAATCAAGTTTTGTACATCGCCATTCATCCTGGTTTGAATAGGATGACGAAGAAGTATTCATATTCCCAAACAGGGAAATTAGGATCACCTTATTTGAAAGTAGGATAACTTCTTCATCCTAACTCCTATGAGATTTATTCAAATTACTGGTGATTCTCGACTACTCTTTCTATCTAAATCAAGCTTTGTACATCGCGATTCATCCTGGTTTGATTAGAATGTCGAAGAAGTTGTCATATTCCCAAACAGTGAAACTGGGATCCCCTTATTTGAAAGTGGGATAACTTCTTCATCCTAACTCCTATGAGATTTATTCCACTTCCTAGTGATTCTCCACTACTTTATGTATCCAAATGAAGGTTCTTACATCGCGATTCATCCTAGTTTGATTAGAATGACAAGAAGTTGTCATATTCCCAAACAGGGAAACTGGGATCACCTTATTTGAACGTGGGATAACTTCTTCATCCTAACTCCTATGAGATTTATTCAACTTCCTGGTGATTCTCCACTACTCTATGTATCTAAATCAAGCTTTGTACATCGCGATTCATCCTGGTTTGATTAGAATGTCGAAGAAGTTGTCATATTCCCAAACAGGGAAACTGGGATCACCTTATTTGAAAGTGGGATAACTACTTCATCCTAACTCTTATGAGATTTATTCAACTTCCTGGTGATTCTACACTACTTTATATATCCAAATGAAGGTTCTTACATCGCGATTCATCCTGGTTTGATTAGAATGACGAATAAGTTGTAATATTCCCAAACAAGGAAACTGGGATCACCTTATTTGAAAGTGGGATAACTTCTTCATCCTAACTCCTATGAGATTTATTCAACTTCCTGGTGAATCTACACAACTTTATGTATCCAAATGAAGGTTCTTATATCAAGATCCATCCTGGTTTGGTTAGAATGACGAAGAAGTTGTCATATTCCCAAACTGGGAAACTGGGATCACCTTATTTGAAAGTGGGATAACTTCTTCATCCTAACTCCTATGAGATTTATTCAACTTCCGGGTGATTCTCCACTACTTTATGTATCCAAATGAAGGTTCTTACGTCGCGATTCATCCTGGTTTGATTAGAATGATGAAGAAGTTGTCATATTCCCAAACAAGGAAACTGGGATCACCTTATTTGAAAGTGGGATAACTTCTTCATCCTAACTCCTATGAGATTTATTCAACTTCGTGGTGATTCTACACTACTTTATGTATCCAAATGAAGGTTCTAACATCGCGATTCATTCTGGTTTGAATAGGATGACGAAGAAGTATTCATATTCCCAAACAGGGAAACTGGGATCACCTTATTTGAAAGTGGGATAACTTCTTCATCCTAACTCCTATGAGATTTATTCAAATTCCGGGTGATTCTCCACTACTTTATGTATCCAAATCAAGCTTTGTACATCCCGATTCATCCTGGTTTGATTAGAATGACGAAGAAATTGTCATATTCCCAAACAGGGAAACTGGGATCACCTTATTTGAAAGTGGGATAACTTCTTCATCCTAACTCCTATGAGATTTATTCAACTTCCTGGTGATTCTCCACTACTCTATGTATCTAAATCAAGCTTTGTACATCGCGATTCATCCTGGTTTGATTAGAATGTCGAAGAAGTTGTCATATTCCCAAACAGGGAAACTGGGATCACCTTATTTGAAAGTGGGATAACTACTTCATCCTAACTCCTATGAGATTTATTCAACTTCCTGGTGATTCTCCACTACTCTATGTATCTAAATCAAGCTTTGTACATCGCGATTCATCCTGGTTTGATTAGAATGTCGAAGAAGTTGTCATATTCCCAAACAGGGAAACTGGGATCACCTTATTTGAAAGTGGGATAACTACTTCATCCTAACTCTTATGAGATTTATTCAACTTCCTGGTGATTCTCCACTACTTTATGTATCCAAATGAAGGTTCTTACATCGCGATTCATCCTGGTTTGATTAGAATGACGAAGAAGTTGTCATATTCCCAAACAAGGAAACTGGGATCACCTTATTTGAAAGTGGGATAACTTCTTCATCCTAACTCCTATAAGATTTATTCAACTTCCTGGTGATTCTCCATTACATTATGTATCCAAATCAAGTTTTGTACATCGCCATTCATCCTGGTTTGAATAGGATGACGAAGAAGTATTCATATTCCCAAACAGGGAAACTAGGATCACCTTATTTGAAAGTAGGATAACTTCTTCATCCTAACTCCTATGAGATTTATTCAAATTACTGGTGATTCTCGACTACTCTTTCTATCTAAATCAAGCTTTGTACATCGCGATTCATCCTGGTTTGATTAGAATGTCGAAGAAGTTGTCATATTCCCAAACAGTGAAACTGGGATCCGCTTATTTGAAAGTGGGATAACTTCTTCATCCTAACTCCTATGAGATTTATTCCACTTCCTAGTGATTCTCCACTACTTTATGTATCCAAATGAAGGTTCTTACATCGCGATTCATCCTAGTTTGATTAGAATGACAAGAAGTTGTCATATTCCCAAACAGGGAAACTGGGATCACCTTATTTGAACGTGGGATAACTTCTTCATCCTAACTCCTATGAGATTTATGTTGAGATGAGAGGATAGAGAGAAGATACATTGATAGAGGAAGAGTATTTGGGCAATCAGTAACTTTGGGGATTTACCACAGTAACTTTAGTTTTACTGTGGTAACTAAGTAAAAGCTTGGGAAGTTACCTTTCACCCATTTGGAGAGTGGAGCACGTCCAAGGAGAGTCTGGATAAGGAAGGAGCAATCTGGATAAGGAAGAAGCATTCTGGATAAGGTCTGGTCATAGCTGGAAAGGTAAAACACCTTTACAGCCTGTCCAAGCATGTGAGAACACCCATTGGCTGCTTTTGGATGGCTCTCCTTGACTCCACACGTTCCTGATCTCCTCTGACCCTATGATTTCGAATTGTATCTTGTATCACTCATATAAAGCCTTGTAAACCTCATTGTTAATAATTAATGGAGTTTTGAGCATTCTCTCTTGTTCTTTATTCTCTTAGTCTCTCTTAATCTCTAAATCTCATATAAACTACACTAATCATCTCTTGATATTGATTCATCACTCTACATACACAAAAGTGTATATGGTATCAGAGCCAGGTTGCGCAAAGGGGAGAGTGTGTTTGATTATGAATCTGAGTTTCTTGAGGTGTATCTTGCGTGTGTCTTGAGTTTCTTGAGGTGTTCTTGAGGTGTTCTTGATGTGTTCTTGGTGCTCTTTGGTGTGCTTGAGATTGGATTGAGTCTGTGGAGAGTTTCAGATGGATTCAAACAAGTTAAGCATGGTGGAGGAGACAAGATCAAGAAGTGAAGAGAAGAAAGAGAGAGAAAACGAGTGTGCTTGGCCAAGCTGGATAAAGGAAGAACCTTTAAAGGTGAGAGCTGCTGAGAAAGATCAGACAGCAAGTTTAGAGGAGATTCAAGTAAAGGTGGAACCTTTAAAGGAGGTAGCTGCTGAAGAAGGTCAGACAGCAAGGTTGGAAGAGATTCAAGTAAAGGTGGAACCTTTAAAGGAGGTAGCTGCTGAAGAAGGTCAGACAGCAAGGTTGGAGGTTCATGAAGCCAAGGGCATGATCTACAGTCTAAGGCAAGGGAACAACGAGTTGTATCAGCTTGTGGGGAGGCTGAGAGAAGTAGAATCAGAGTTGAGTATGGTGAAAACTCATACAGCAAGTCCGAGTTGGTGTCAAGGAAGGAGGAAGCAAGATGTGATCTTTGGCTTTCTTATGGGAGAGATATGTGAGCTGGTTGAACACATTTGTGATGTGTGGGAGATAAACAAGAAGCCAGATAGATGGAAGAGAGGTACAAGCTGCAAGAAGGGAAAGTTGAGAAAACTTTCTAAGATGTGGGTCATGATGAGCAGATTATGGAGGAAGGATATCAAGGAGAGTATGCAAGTAGGAGAATGCTTGTACTCAGCTTACATTGGAGAATCTGTAGAGAGCAGTGGGGTTATGACGAAGCTAGAGACCAAAGGAGCAGATGAGCCTGTCACAAAGGAGGAATGGGATGAGTTTGTCAAGTATGTGTATGCTTTGGCTACGACCCGGAGACAAGGTGCTCCTGCCAAAGCATCCACATCCAACAAACCCATCATTGTTGATTCTGGAGCAAGTCATCACATGATTAGTGACAGAAGCTTAATGAGTGATGTAAAGAAAGCTACTGGGGGTGTGATGATAGCTAATGGTGATAGGATTCCAATAGAAGGAGTTGGAAAGCTCAAGCTATTTGATAAAGACTCAGATGCCTTCTACATGCCACAGTTTGCTTCAAATCTACTATCTGTGAGGAAAGCCACGATTGATCTTGGCTGTCAAGTAGTATTCAGGCCAGATGATGTTGAGTTCCAAGATTTGAAGACTGGAAGGGTCATTGGGAGAGGAGACAGCAAGAATAATCTATACCAGCTCCAATTGGCTAAGATCTCTAAACCCTTTGATTCTATGTGTTTGAGTAGTACTTATGAGAAGATTGATAGTATTACTTGGCATGCTAGATTGGGACATCCTCATGCTCGTGCTATTGAATTGATAATTCCTAATATGTCATTTAATCACTTGGAGTGTGAAGCATGCATATTAGGAAAGCATTGTAGGACTGTTTTTCCAACATCAGAAACTACTTATGAGCATTGCTTTGATCTAGTTCATTCAGATGTGTGGACTGCTCCTTGTTTGTCTAGAGATAGCCAGAAGTACTTTGTGACATTCATTGATGAGAAGTCTAAGTATACTTGGCTTACATTGCTTCCATCTAAAGATAGGGTGCTAGAAGCATTTATGAACTTCCAAGCATATGTATCTAATCAATACAATGCTACTGTGAAGGTACTGAGATCAGATAATGGAGGTGAATACATCAGCAATGCCTTCAAGAGTCATCTAGCCAAGCATGGGATTGTGCATCAGACTAGCTGTCCTTATACACCACAGCAGAATGGTGTAGCTGAGAGGAAGAACAGGCACTTGATGGAGGTTGCTAGATCAATGATGTTTCATGCAAATGTCCCAAAACGTTTTTGGAGTGATGCTGTGCAGACTGCTTGCTATCTCATCAACCGGGTTCCAACCAAGATATTGAAGAATCTGTCTCCATTTGAAGTGTTGAACAAGAGCAAACCTGTCATTGATCACCTACGTGTCTTTGGGTGTGTGTGCTATGTCATGGTTCCAGGAGAGCAGAGAAACAAGCTGGAGGCAAAGAGTACTAAGGCTATGTTCATTGGTTACTCTATCACTCAGAAGGGGTACAAGTGCTATGATCCTGAAGCAAGGAGAGTGATGGTATCTAGAGAAGTGAAGTTTGTTGAAACAAAAGGTTATTATGAAGAAAAGGAGTGGGAAAATCTGAAGGATTTGTCTCAAGCTCCATCTGATAAGGCAACAATACTGAGAGTGTTGTTGGAGAAGCTCGGGATAGGGTTATCCCAGGATCAGGAACCAGGAAGGAGAGAGCCTTCCAATCAGACTGGTGGAGCTGGAAGAACAACTCCTCTTGATCATGAGAGGGGGAATGGAACTGAATCTGGTGAGCAAGAGCAAAACCAAGAGGATTCAGGTCTTCATGATCAAGATATATCACAAGAAGTTGAGAACAATGTTCAGTCTAGTGGAGAAGTGGATGAGGTTCAGTCTAGTGGAGAAGTGGATGAGGTTCAGTCTAGTGGAGAAGAACAAGTTGGACCGGCCAGTTCAGAAGAAGAGCAAGTGGAGCCGGCTAGTGTGCAAACTGAAGATCAGGTTCAAGCTTTGAGGAGGAGCACAAGGATAAAGAGGGATCCTTCCAACTGGGTAAACACGAGAGTGTACTACAATGCCCAGGCTGTGGAGCATCCTTCTCAAGCCGTGTGTTCCTTTGCTGAGTTTCCAGAGGAGCATTATGCCTTTATGATTAGTCTGGATGAGAGTTATGTACCAAGGACTTATGAAGAAGCTATGTTAGACAAGGAATGGAAAGAATCAGTGGGAGCTGAAGCAGGTGCTATGATCAAGAATGATACATGGTATGAGAGTGAGCTGCCTAAGGGAAAGAAGGCTGTATCTAGTAGATGGATCTTCACAATCAAGTATCTAGCAAATGGACAGATTGATAGGAAGAAGACCAGATTGGTTGCAAGAGGATTTACACAGACCTATGGAGAGGATTACATTGATACCTTTGCACCAGTAGCTAAGCTGCACACAGTTCGGATTGTGTTGTCCATTGCAACAAACTTGGAGTGGGATTTGTGGCAGATGGATGTGAAGAATGCTTTCTTACAAGGTGAGCTAGAAGATGAGGTATACATGCTTCCTCCTCCTGGTCTTGAGCATCTAGTAAAACCAGGAAATGTTTTGAGATTGAAGAAGGCAATATATGGGCTTAAGCAGTCTCCTAGAGCTTGGTACAGGAAGCTGAGTACAACTCTCAATGGGAGAGGATTCAGGAAGTCTGAACTAGATCATACACTCTTCACTTTGGTTACTCCATCAGGGATCATTGTGATACTGGTATATGTGGATGATTTGATTATCACAGGGAGTGATAAGGCTGGGATTAAAGCCACTAAAGAGTTCCTCAAGTCTGTGTTTGATATCAAAGACTTGGGAGAGATGAAGTATTTCTTGGGGATTGAGATATGCAGATCCAAGGAGGGTTTGTTTATGTGTCAAAGGAAGTATACAATGGATATGCTGAAGGAGACTGATGTACTTGGAGGAAAGGTAGCCAAGACACCTCTTGAAGAGGGGTATAAGGTCTTACGTGAGGGGGAGGTTGAAGAGAACCAGTTGTTTGAGGATGCTAAGCTGTATAGGAAGATGGTTGGCAAGCTGATCTACTTGACTATTACCAGGCCAGATATATGCTTTGCTGTGAATCAAGTGAGTCAACATATGCAGGCGCCAAAGGTCCATCACTGGAAGATGGTTGATAGGATACTAAGGTATCTGAGTGGGACGGCTGGACAAGGAGTTTGGATGGGCTGTAATGGCAGTACAGAAGTGGTTGGGTATTGTGATGCTGATTGGGCAGGAGATAGAGTGGACAGGAGATCAACTACTGGGTATTGTACATTCATTGGAGGGAACTTGGTTACTTGGAAGAGTAAGAAGCAGAAGGTTATCTCTTGTTCAAGTGCTGAAGCTGAGTATAGAGCCATGTTGAAGCTGACAAACGAGTTGGTGTGGATCAAGGGGATCTTGAAGCATCTGGAGATTGAGCAGAGTACTCCTATGACTATGCATTGTGACAATCAAGCAGCTATCCACATTGCCTCCAACTCAGTGTTTCATGAGAGAACAAAGCACATAGAGGTGGATTGTCATAAGGTGAGGCAGATGATTATCTTAGGAGTGATTCTGCCATGCTATACAAGAAGTGAAGATCAGCTTGCAGATGTGTTTACCAAGGCAGCGAGATTGAAGACAATGGAGTCCATACTATCCAGGCTTGGACTCATTGATCTTACTCCCAGGAGCTGAGCCCCTTAACCATGGAGTCTCCACTCTTTTTCCCTCATCAAAGTTTTATCCCAATGGGTTTTCTTTGGTGAGGTTTTTAATGAGGGAGGTCTTCATGGTTTCCAAGCTTGACTTGTTCCACATGGTCAAGCTTGAGGGGGAGTGTTGAGATGAGAGGATAGAGAGAAGATACATTGATAGAGGAAGAGTATTTGGGCAATCAGTAACTTTGGGGATTTACCACAGTAACTTTAGTTTTACTGTGGTAACTAAGTAAAAGCTTGGGAAGTTACCTTTCACCCATTTGGAGAGTGGAGCACGTCCAAGGAGAGTCTGGATAAGGAAGGAGCAATCTGGATAAGGAAGAAGCATTCTGGATAAGGTCTGGTCATAGCTGGAAAGGTAAAACACCTTTACAGCCTGTCAAAGCATGTGAGAACACCCATTGGCTGCTTTTGGATGGCTCTCCTTGACTCCACACGTTCCTGATCTCCTCTAACCCTATGATTTCGAATTGTATCTTGTATCACTCATATAAAGCCTTGTAAACCTCATTGTTAATAATTAATGGAGTTTTGAGCATTCTCTCTTGTTCTTTATTCTCTTAGTCTCTCTTAATCTCTAAATCTCATATAAACTACACTAATCATCTCTTGATATTGATTCATCACTCTACATACACAAAAGTGTATAATTTATTCAACTTCCTGGTGATTCTCCACTACTCTATATGAGTTTTAAGAGTACTCAGGTTGTATGTGTGTATGAAACCCAAATGGGTAAAGAGAGAGAGCTTGGAAGCGATTTGAGAGAAAGGAAGTTTAATGAGTGTTTGTGTGTCTAAGTGTTTAAGAGATTAGTAACAAGACTGAGAACGTGTATAGAGATTTGAGAGACTAGAGAGACTAAGAGAAAGTGTTTCAGATTAGAGAAGGAGAAGGGAAACCCCCTTACTCACTTAAAGATTACAAAATGATCATAAGAGGCTTATATATGCCTTTACACAACTCAGATCACAAACCTAGATCCTAAGGATGTAAATAAAAGATAGAATGGATGGTAAGGATGAGAGAAGACTGGTCTTGATGTTTCTGGTGCTAGCTGGCGTGGCTGATTCAAATGGGAGGCTCAGATTGCTTCTTTTGAATGAAGGGAGGAGATGAGTCTTGGCTGTAAAGGTAAAGCTTCTTTTCCCTTTCCAGCCTGTCTCTTTGACCACAAGATGCTCAGGTATATTCCTTCCCTCCATAAGCCTTCACATGATCAGTCTAAGTCTTTCCTAGACTTAACTTCACAGGATAACTACTTCAGACCACCTCTGAAGCTTGATTGAACTCTTCTGGACATCTTCTAGAGCTTGCCCTATTGTTGTACAAGCTCTATCTTCTCTTCAGTTCAACACTCCCCCTCAAGCTTGACTTTAGGAGATCCTAAGCCAAGCTTGGAACTCTGAAGAGTCTCCCTCATTAAAAACCTTACAAGGAAAACCCATTGGGACAAAACCTTGCAAGGGAAAAAGAGTAGAGCTCTCCAAAGCCTAGGGATTGGCCAGTGAGCTCTTGTGCCTTAGAACCAATGTGATTGGACACAAGAAGCTCTGGATCACGGCCTAACAGGTGCAGCAACTCTTCACAGCTTTGCGCACACTTCACACTTCACACTTCAGCTTCACCTCTTCATGGAACCGGTTTGAAGTCCCCCCCTCTCAACTGACTTCTCAGCCATCTTAGAGAAGATAGGACACGTCCAGATCATCTTCAAAACACTAGTGAGGCTGATCAATACTTCACACCCGGCTTGCCCTCTTCATAGACTAGGTTTAGGGTCTCCCCCTCTCAACAGACTTCACAGTCCCTTTAGAGAAGCTAGGAGATTCCCCGGAACTGTTTAATGAGGCTACAAGCAATGGTACCTGATACATTATCCCAAAGGTGCATCAGTACCTATTAAAAACAAGAAAATGAATATCCTGCATCACACTTGATGCACACAATCCCATAATTCAATCATGATCATCTTAAGTATCTTTTCAAGCACAAGCAATGAATAAGATGAATGAAAAAGATTGAATAAAGAGTTTAAAAAGTCTAAGGGAACTTCCCTTGTGTTTTTGTGAGTTTCCTAACTCGGCCAATGCACCATCTTCATGGCATCATCAACTTCTTGGAAAGGCAGAATGGATTCATCAGTTTCTCCTCAATCACCTCTCATTGAAGCCGCATTGATGGAGAGCCTTCTTCCTCACTCGCCAAGACTGCTCTGAACAGCCTCTTACCTAGACACGCCACTGACTTGGTCCGGTTGATGAGCCTTGTAGAAGCCTTTGCAAAGTCTGGTTACTGACCATGGATCATATGCATTAAGACTCCCCCTCAAGCTTAGAACCTTTACTAGAAGGAGCTAAGCTTGTGATGATCCTATGCATCTCCATGGTCTAATAACTATCATCTTTTATGGTAGCTTTCTTCTTGTGAGTTTTCTCTCTTCCTTAACCAGGAATTAGGGTGTTTGAATCACCATAGAGAGTCTCACAAGACACATCTCTCATTGCATAATGACCCATGCTACACTTCCTGTAGACTAAAGACTAGAAATGTCCAATGGTATTATGCAATGGCCATCTCTCATTGCATAATCAATCACACTACACTTCCTGTAGATTATGGACTAACATGTCCAAGTGATGATATGCAATGGCACAAGACCTTTGTCTCTACATTCTTGGTTGATGGCGAGTTACATGTATCACTTCCCTTGTGTACCTAACACCACCACAACTCAATGCAAGATCAGATCATCCCATTGGGATCAAACCAAGATCATCCATCCTGTTTGATCACCAATGCCACAATAATATATGATACTTGAAACAAGCTAGACAATCAAGACAATAATAGGCAAAGACAATGTATACTTTCAACAGTATACTGATCTTTTTAGGTTCAATTCAGTTTTTTTTTAAATGCAACAATAGATGAATGCATTAGGTTACACACTAACTATATGAATGAAACAGATTCAATCCAAATGAACACAAGACTAGATGATACTTTATGCAATCAAGGCAACAAGCGTGACTCAATTCATGCTTATGCTTACTAGATTTATTAAGGCCAATGATTCAAGTAGCTTAGACATACTTCTAAATCCTACAAGACATTAGATGCTAACAAGCAGATTTTAATTTCTCTAAATGCAATGCAAGCTTACATCAGTACATTTGCAATTTAGGCTCATTTTTAAATGCGATACTACATGAATGCACAATCTTAAAGCATTAGCTATATGAATGCAACAGGTTCAATCCATGAGTAATATTAAGGCTCTGCACAACAGTTTCAATCAGAACCAATGATGCAAGCAACTTAGACAATTTCTAATTGATGCAAGACTTTCATTGATGGATTAAACATAGGCAATAGCATCAGATAACACTAGGATTGAACTTAGACAGTATGAGATATGCTTATGTATGCAAAATAACTTATCAATCATGATGCAAGCAGCAGAGACATTCTACTCAATTCTACAACACATTCATGATGATTCAAGCTATGACAACACCCAAGACAATGCAATAAACAGAACATGAGATTCTGGGACTCTAGACATTACTTACTATCAATAAGACAATGCAGCAGCAAAACAATTTCAGTGCAATTAGCCTAGACATTCTACTTAGAAGCTATAAACTCTTAATGGAATTAGGGAAAGCACATAGTATAATCAGGAGATAAACCTATCAAGACATATTAAGATAGATGAGACTAGGTTTACTCCCTTGTTTAAGGTGATGAGGAGTGGTTCTTAACGTTGCCACTTGAATCCTCACTTCTTCTTCTTCTCTTATTGCAATCACCCTTCTGAATTTGCCACCATGATGGAATGCTTGTGGATGCTTCAGCTACTTCTTCAATCACCTCACAATAGAAGCCGCCTTGATAGAGTAGCCTTCTTCTTCACACAGCCAAGAGTGCTCTGTCTTAGTTTGAGCACCCTCTTGAATAGGCACGCCACTGCCTAGACCCGGTTAGCTTCTTCTTCAGGTACTTGCAATGTTAAGGAGAAGAACACCAGTGAGTTTTACAACCATCTGTGCTTCTCCCTTTTTGTAACACCTCTCCATTGTACACACAATGGGCATCATTCTTTCTCTTTCAACTCGGATTTGATGATGAACTAGGAACACCTTTTGTGAACCTGAAACATCACTCAAACTCTAGCAAAGATAAGTCACAATTGCATTGGGATCAATCCTTGACTTCATCAAGTTTGATCACCAATGTCTCAAGCTTTATAACATTAGATAGAATCAAGACAATGTCAAGTTCTTATCTATGCAAGCAACCATTCTCTAAATACTAAACAAGACCTTATCAGATTCAAGTCAAAGTATTTAGGCAATTTTATGCAACTTAGATTTTAATCTAAATGCAACAATACAAGGCAGTATGCATTAATCTTAATCAGTTTCTAACTCATGAAAGCAATAATGATTAGATGATATAATCTATCATCTTAACAAGACAAGTTAATTTAGAACTGACATTAAGCATTTAACCATTTTCAATAGTATTGATGTCAAATCTTGATTAATAAATTATCAAGTTTGATTTCCAATATCACAAGCAATGCAACAGATAGACACAAGGCATTATCAAGTTCTATTCTTTGCAAGCTAAATCTCTAAGTACAAGTAAGATCCTAACAGATTCAAGACAAGTTACTTAGGCACTCTTAAGAGCTTCTTTACTCAGTACTTAGACATGAATCTAATACTTCAATGTAAGACAGCCACAAGACTATATGCAACAGCTTTAAATTCGGTTTCACTCCATGTATGCAAGCAGATTTAATTAATCACAACAAGCATCACTATGAACCGGAGCTAAGCATACTAAACAATTTCAATACCCAAACAAGACTCTTAAAGTATCCTGGGACAGATTCTAAAGCAACTTCATTTTAGCAATCTTTTAAACAATCCTCAGGTTTCCAATCACATCACAACATCACAACCTGTTCATACACTCAAGCTTTATACAAGAGAAAGAGATTTCCTTACAGCCAAGGAACTAGTGTTAGTTCCTTGAAACTCCTTAGTACATGGGAAGATCCGAGCTGTTGGTGTCAACTCCTACATCTCCTTCTTTCATGGACCTTTCTCTTGAACCCACCATGCCTAAGACACCTCCTCTCTTCATTTTTGAGTCGCCATACCAGGTACAAGTTGAAAGCTTTCACCTTTCTTCTTGGACAGTGAATGGGAATGGCTTGGACATGCTTCCAATGGCCTTCTTTCTTCAGGACGACCATGAGAGAGTGGAGAACGACCAAGAACAGCTTCTGGACGCCATTGATGAGCACACCTTCTTCTTGAAGAGGTTGAACAGCCAAATGAACATGAAGCTTCTTCTAGGTTTGGAAATGGCATGGGAGTGAGCTTTGAGCTTAGCGGAAGCTGGAACCAAGTTCTAATGAACCTCGCTCTGATACCATATGAGTTTTAAGAGTACTCAGGTTGTATGTGTGTATGAAACCCAAATGGGTAAAGAGAGGGAGCTTGGAAGCGATTTGAGAGAAAGGAAGTTTAATGAGTGTTTGTGTGTCTAAGTGTTTAAGAGATTAGTAACAAGACTGAGAACGTGTATAGAGATTTGAGAGACTAGAGAGACTAAGAGAAAGTGTTTCAGATTAGAGAAGGAGAAGGGAAACCCCCTTACTCACTTAAAGATTACAAAATGATCATAAGAGGCTTATATATGCCTTTACACAACTCAGATCCCAAACCTAGATCCTAAGGCTGTAAATAAAAGATAGAATGGATGGTAAGGATGAGAGAAGACTGGTCTTGATGTTTCTGGTGCTAGCTGGCGTGGCTGATTCAAATGGGAGGCTCAGATTGCTTCTTTTGAATGAAGGGAGGAGATGAGTCTTGGCTGTAAAGGTAAAGCTTCTTTTCCCTTTCCAGCCTGTCTCTTTGACCACAAGATGCTCAGGTATATTCCTTCCCTCCATAAGCCTTCACATGATCAGTCTAAGTCTTTCCTAGACTTAACTTCACAGGATAACTACTTCAGACCACCTCTGAAGCTTGATTGAACTCTTCTGGACATCTTCTAGAGCTTGCCCTATTGTTGTACAAGCTCTATCTTCTCTTCAGTTCAACACTCTATGTATCTAAATCAAGCTTTGTACATCGCGATTCATCCTGGTTTGATTAGAATGTCGAAGAAGTTGTCATATTCCCAAACAGGGAAACTGGGATCACCTTATTTGAAAGTGGGATAACTACTTCATCCTAACTCTTATGAGATTTATTCAACTTCCTGGTGATTCTACACTACTTTATATATCCAAATGAAGGTTCTTACATCGCGATTCATCCTGGTTTGATTAGAATGACGAAAAGTTGTAATATTCCCAAACAAGGAAACTGGGATCACCTTATTTGAAAGTGGGATAACTTCTTCATCCTAACTCCTATGAGATTTATTCAACTTCTTGGTGAATCTACACAACTTTATGTATCCAAATGAAGGTTCTTATATCAAGATCCATCCTGGTTTGGTTAGAATGACGAAGAAGTTGTCATATTCCCAAACTGGGAAACTGGGATCACCTTATTTGAAAGTGGGATAACTTCTTCATCCTAACTCCTATGAGATTTATTCAACTTCCTGGTGATTCTCCACTACTTTATGTATCCAAATGAAGGTTCTTACATCGCGATTCATCCTGGTTTGATTAGAATGACGAAGAAGTTGTCATATTCCCAAACAGGAAACTGGGATCACCTTATTTGAAAGTGGGATAACTTCTTCATCCTAACTCCTATGAGATTTATTCAACTTCCTGGTGATTCTACACTACTTTATGTATCCAAATGAAGGTTCTAACAGCGCGATTCATTCTGGTTTGATTAGGATGACGAAGAAGTATTCATATTCCCAAACAGGGAAACTGGGATCACCTTATTTGAAAGTGGGATAACTTCTTCATCCTAACTCCTATGAGATTTATTCAA
This sequence comes from Brassica napus, assembly GCF_020379485.1. NCBI lineage: Eukaryota > Viridiplantae > Streptophyta > Magnoliopsida > Brassicales > Brassicaceae > Brassica > Brassica napus. Next base: position 217,433 of record NW_026015106.1, read on the forward strand.
ATTCCGGGTGATTCTCCACTACTTTATGTATCCAAATCAAGCTTTGTACATCCCGATTCATCCTGGTTTGATTAGAATGACGAAGAAATTGTCATATTCCCAAACAGGGAAACTGGGATCACCTTATTTGAAAGTGGATAACTTCTTCATCCTAACTCCTATGAGATTTATTCAACTTCCTGGTGATTCTCCACTACTTTATGTATCTAAATCAAGCTTGTGAACATCGCGATTCATCCTGGTTTGATTAGAATGTCGAAGAAGTTGTCATATTCCCAAACAGGAAACTGGGATCACCTTATTTGAAAGTGGGATAACTTCTTCATCCTAACTCCTATGAGATTTATTCAACTTCCTGGTGATTCTCCACTACTTAATGTATCCAAATGAAGGTTCTTACATCGCGATTCATCCTGGTTTGATTAGAATGACGAAGAAGTTGTCATATTCCCAAACAGGGAAACTGGGATCACCTTATTTGAAAGTGGGATAACTTCTTCATCCTAACTCCTATGAGATTTATTCAACTTCCTGGTGATTCTCCACTACTCTATGTATCTAAATCAAGCTTTGTACATCGCGATTCATCCTGGTTTGATTAGAATGACGAAGAAGTTGTCATATTCCCAAACAGGGAAACTGGGATCATTATTTGAAAGTGGGATAACTTCTTCATCCTAACTCCTATGAGATTTATTCAACTTCCTGGTGATTCTCCACTACTCTATGTATCCAAATCAAGCTTTCTACATCGCGATTCATCCTGGTTTGATTAGAATGTCGAAGAAGTTGTCATATTCCCAAACAGGGAAACTGGGATCACCTTATTTGAAAGTGGGATAACTTCTTCATCCTAACTCCTATGAGATTTATTCAACTTCCTGGTGATTCTCCACTACTTTATGTATCCAAATGAAGGTTCTTACATCGCGATTCATCCTGGTTTGATTAGAATGACGAAGAAGTTGTCATATTCCCAAACAAGGAAACTGGGATCACCTTATTTGAAAGTGGATAACTTCTTCATCCTAACTCCTATGAGATTTATTCAACTTCCTGGTGATTCTCCACTACATTATGTATCCAAATCAAGTTTTGTACATCGCGATTCATCCTGGTTTGAATAGGACGAAGAAGAAGTCATATTCCCAAACAGGGAAACTAGGATCACCTTATTTGAAAGTGGGATAACTTCTTCATCCTAACTCCTATGAGATTTATTCAACTTCCTGGTGATTCTCCACTACTTTTGTATCTAAATCAGGCTTTGTACATCGCGATTCATCCTGGTTTGATTAGAATGTCGAAGAAGTTGTCATATTCCCAAACAGTGAAACTGGGATCCCCTTATTTGAAAGTGGGATAACTTCTTCATCCTAACTCCTATGAGATTTATTCAACTTCCTAGTGATTCTCCACTACTCTATGTATCCAAATGAATGTTCTTACATCGCGATTCATCCTGGTTTGATTAGAATGACAAGAAGTTGTCATATTCCCAAACAGGGAAACTGGGATCACCTTATTTGAAAGTGGGATAACTTCTTCATCCTAACTCCTATGAGATTTATTCAACTTCCTGGTGATTCTCCACTACTCTATGTATCCAAATCAAGCTTTGTACATCGCGATTCATCCTGGTTTGATTAGAATGACGAAGAAGTTGTCATATTCCCAAACAGGGAAACTGGGATCACCTTATTTGAAAGTGGGATAACTACTTCATCCTAACTCCTATGAGATTTATTCAACTTCCTGGTGATTCTCCACTACTTTATGTATCTAAATCAAGCTTTGTACATCGCGATTCATCCTGGTTTGATTAGAATGACGAAGAAGTTGTCATATTCCCAAACAGGGAAACTGGGATCACCTTATTTGAAAGTGGGATAACTTCTTCATCCTAACTCTTATGAGATTTATTCAACTTCCTGGTGATTCTCCACTACTTTATGTATCCAAATGAAGGTTCTTACATCGCGATTCATCCTGGTTTGATTAGAATGACGAAGAAGTTGTCATATTCCCAAACAAGGAAACTGGGATCACCTTATTTGAAAGTGGGATAACTTCTTCATCCTAACTCCTATAGATTTATTCAACTTCCTGGTGATTCTCCACTACATTATGTATCCAAATCAAGTTTTGTACATCGCGATTCATCCTGGTTTGAATAGGATGACGAAGAAGTGTCATATTCCCAAACAGGGAAACTGGGATCACCTTATTTGAAAGTGGGATAACTTCTTCATCCTAACTCCTATGAGATTTATTCAACTTACTGGTGATTCTCACTACTCTTTGTATCAAATCAGGCTTTGTACATCGCGATTCATCCTGGTTTGATTAGAATGTCGAAGAAGTTGTCATATTCCCAAACAGGGAAACTGGGATCACCTTATTTGAAAGTGGGATAACTTCTTCATCCTAACTCCTATGAGATTTATTCCACTTCCTGGTGATTCTCCACTACTTTATGTATCCAAATGAAGGTTCTTACATCGCGATTCATCCTGGTTTGATTAGAATGACGAAGAAGTTGTCATATTCCCAAACAGGGAAACTGGGATCACCTTATTTGAAAGTGGGATAACTTCTTCATCCTAACTCCTATGAGATTTATTCAACTTCCTGGTGATTCTCCACTACTTTATGTATCTAAATCAAGCTTTGTACATCGCGATTCATCCTGGTTTGATTAGAATGTCGAAGAAGTTGTCATATTCCCAAACAGGAAAACTGGGATCACCTTATTTGAAAGTGGGATAACTTCTTCATCCTAACTCTTATGAGATTTATTCAACTTCCTGGTGATTCTCTACACTACTTATATATCCAAATGAAGGTTCTTACATCGCGATTCATCCTGGTTTGATTAGAATGACGAATAAGTTGTCATATTCCCAAACAAGGAAACTGGGATCACCTTATTTGAAAGTGGGATAACTTCTTCATCCTAACTCCTATGAGATTTATTCAACTTCTTGGTGATTCTCACTACTTTATGTATCCAAATGAAGGTTCTTATATCAGATCATCCTGGTTTGGTTAGAATGACGAAGAAGTTGTCATATTCCCAAACTGGGAAACTGGGATCACCTTATTTGAAAGTGGGATAACTTCTTCATCCTAACTCCTATGAGATTTATTCAACTTCCTGGTGATTCTCCACTACTTTATGTATCCAAATGAAGGTTCTTACATCGCGATTCATCCTGGTTTGATTAGAATGATGAAGAAGTTGTCATATTCCCAAACAGGGAAACTGGGATCACCTTATTTGAAAGTGGGATAACTTCTTCATCCTAACTCCTATGAGATTTATTCAACTTCCTGGTGATTCTACACTACTTTATGTATCCAAATGAAGGTTCTAACAGCACGATTCATTCTGGTTTGATTAGAATGACGAAGAAGTATTCATATTCCCAAACAGGGAAACTGGGATCACCTTATTTGAAAGTGGGATAACTTCTTCATCCTAACTCCTATGAGATTTATTCAAATTCCGGTGATTCTCCACTACTTTATGTATCCAAATCAAGCTTTGTACATTCCGATTCATCCTGGTGGGATTAGAATGACGAAGAAAGTGTCATATTCCCAAACAGGGAAACTGGGATCACCTTATTTGAAAGTGGGATAACTTCTTCATCCTAACTCCTATGAGATTTATTCAACTTCCTGGTGATTCTCCACTACTCTATGTATCTAAATCAAGCTTTGTACATCGCGATTCATCCTGGTTTGATTAGAATGTCGAAGAAGTTGTCATATTCCCAAACAGGAAAACTGGGATCACCTTATTTGAAAGTGGGATAACTTCTTCATCCTAACTCCTATGAGATTTATTCAACTTCCTGGTGATTCTCCACTACTTAATGTATCCAAATGAAGGTTCTTACATCGCGATTCATCCTAGTTTGATTAGAATGACAAGAAGTTGTCATATTCCCAAACAGGGAAACTGGGATCACCTTATTTGAACGTGGGATAACTTCTTCATCCTAACTCCTATGAGATTTATTCAACTTCCTGGTGATTCTCCACTACTTTATGTATCCAAATCAAGCTTTGTACATCGCGATTCATCCTGGTTTGATTAGAATGTCGAAGAAGTTGTCATATTCCCAAACAGGGAAACTGGGATCACCTTATTTGAAAGTGGGATAACTTCTTCATCCTAACTCCTATGAGATTTATTCAACTTCCTGGTGATTCTCCACTACTCTATGTATCTAAATCAAGGTTTGTACATCGCGATTCATCCTGGTTTGATTAGAATGTCGAAGAAGAAGTTGTCATATTCCCAAACAGGGAAACTGGGATCACCTTATTTGAAAGTGGGATAACTTCTTCATCCTAACTCCTATGAGATTTATTCAACTTCCTGGTGATTCTCCACTACTTTATGTATCCAAATGAGGTTCTTACATCGCGATTCATCCTGGTTTGATTAGAATGACGAAGAAGTTGTCATATTCCCAAACAAGGAAACTGGGATCACCTTATTTGAAAGTGGGATAACTTCTTCATCCTAACTCCTATGAGATTTATTCAACTTCCTGGTGATTCTCCACTACTTATGTATCCAAATCAAGTTTTGTACATCGCGATTCATCCTGGTTTGATTAGGATGACGAAGAAGTTTCATATTCCCAAACAGGGAAACTGGGATCACCTTATTTGAAAGTAGGATAACTTCTTCATCCTAACTCCTATGAGATTTATTCAAATTACTGGTGATTCTCCACTACTCTTGTATCAAATAGGCTTTGTACATCGCGATTCATCCTGGTTTGATTAGAATGACGAAGAAGTTGTCATATTCCCAAACAGGGAAACTGGGATCACCTTATTTGAAAGTGGGATAACTTCTTCATCCTAACTCCTATGAGATTTATTCAACTTCCTGGTGATTCTCCACTACTTTATGTATCCAAATGAAGGTTCTTACATCGCGATTCATCCTGGTTTGATTAGAATGACAAGAAGTTGTCATATTCCCAAACAGGGAAACTGGGATCACCTTATTTGAAGTGGGATAACTTCTTCATCCTAACTCCTATGAGATTTATTCAACTTCTGGTGATTCTCCACTACTCTATGTATCTAAATCAAGCTTTGTACATCGCGATTCATCCTGGTTTGATTAGAATGTCGAAGAAGTTGTCATATTCCCAAACAGGGAAACTGGGATCACCTTATTTGAAAGTGGGATAACTCTTCATCCTAACTCTTATGAGATTTATTCAACTTCCTGGTGATATTCTACACTACTTTATATATCCAAATGAAGGTTCTTACATCGCGATTCATCCTGGTTTGATTAGAATGACGAAGAAGTTGTAATATTCCCAAACAAGGAAACTGGGATCACCTTATTTGAAAGTGGGATAACTTCTTCATCCTAACTCCTATGAGATTTATTCAACTTCCTGGTGAATCTACACACTTTATGTATCCAAATGAAGGTTCTTATATCAAGATCCATCCTGGTTTGGTTAGAATGACGAAGAAGTTGTCATATTCCCAAACTGGGAAACTGGGATCACCTTATTTGAAAGTGGGATAACTTCTTCATCCTAACTCCTATGAGATTTATTCAACTTCCTGGTGATTCTCCACTACTTTATGTATCCAAATGAAGGTTCTTACGTCGCGATTCATCCTGGTTTGATTAGAATGATGAAGAAGTTGTCATATTCCCAAACAAGGAAACTGGGATCACCTTATTTGAAAGTGGGATAACTTCTTCATCCTAACTCCTATGAGATTTATTCAATTCCTGGTGATTCTCCACTACTTATGTATCCAAATGAAGGTTCTTACATCGCGATTCATTCTGGTTTGATTAGATGACGAAGAAGTTTCATATTCCCAAACAGGGAAACTGGGATCACCTTATTTGAAAGTGGGATAATCTTCATCCTAACTCCTATGAGATTTATTCAAATTCCTGGTGATTTCCACTACTTATGTATCCAAATGAAGTTGTACATCGCGATTCATCCTGGTTTGATTAGAATGACGAAGAAGTTGTCATATTCCAAACAGGGAAACTGGGATCACCTTATTTGAAAGTGGGATAACTTCTTCATCCTAACTCCTATGAGATTTATTCAACTTCCTGGTGATTCTCCACTATTATGTATCCAAATCAAGCTTGTACATCGCGATTCATCCTGGTTTGATTAGAATGACGAAGAAGTTGTCATATTCCCAAACAGGGAAACTGGGATCACCTTATTTGAAAGTGGGATAACTTCTTCATCCTAACTCCTATGAGATTTATTCAATTTCTGGTGATTCTCCACTACTTATGTATCCAAATGAAGGTTCTTACATCGCGATTCATCCTGGTTTGATTAGAATGACGAAGAAGTTGTAATATTCCCAAACAGGGAAACTGGGATCACCTTATTTGAAAGTGGGATAACTTCTTCATCCTAACTCCTATGAGATTTATTCAACTTCTGGTGATTCTCCACTACTTTATGTATCCAAATCAAGCTTTGTACATCGCGATTCATCCTGGTTTGATTAGAATGACGAAGAAGTTGTCATATTCCAAACAGGGAAACTGGGATCACCTTATTTGAAAGTGGGATAACTTCTTCATCCTAACTCCTATGAGATTTATTCACTTCCTGGGATTTCCACTACTTATGTATCCAAATGAAGGTTTGTACATCGCGATTCATCTGGTTTGATTAGAATGACGAAGAAGAAGTGTCATATTCCCAAACAGGGAAAATGGGATCACCTTATTTGAAAGTGGGATAATCTTCATCCTAACTCCTATGAGATTTATTCAACTTCTGGTGATTCCCACTACTTTATGTATCCATGAAGGTTCTTACATCGCGATTCATCTGGTTTGATGAATGAGACGAAGAAGAAGTGTCATATTCCCAAACAAGGAAACTGGGGGATCACCTTATTTGAAAGTGGGAAACTTCTTCATCCTAATCCTATGAGATTTATTCAACTTCTGGTGATTCTCACTACTTATGTA